>NC_133327.1:689443233-689679758 GCF_042186555.1 Aquarana catesbeiana | reverse complement strand
TTCACTTTCAAGGGGTGTTTCGTAAGATACAGGTGAAGCAGAATACTATAGCTTTGGAATATAAACCCCTTTGAGGTCTCTGCTGCCTTAAGCTGAGAGAACAGGGGTACTGAAGCCACATTCCATTCAGAGGTACTCGTCTGGGCTATAAAGGCATGTCTGAGTTGCATGTAGTAGAATTGCATAAATATTGGTAGTTTCAAAAGTTGCAAAGCTTCAAAAGTCAGTAGTTCTCCATTATGGATTATTTGTCTCAGATATATATTACCATATTTTTTCCACTTATCTCTGTGCTGCAATTTAGCCGTCTCAGGGTAAGAATCATTTGACCAAATGGGACTAAACTCGGTGATGCCGGTCACACCTTGAAGATATCTAGGGGGCTACCCCGGCAGAGGTCTAGATTTGTTCCATATTTTCTGTAGTACCGTAAATTATACGTAGGGAAACTTTTTGTGGGATTTTCCAAAAGTTAAAGCCTCAAGGGCAGTTGGAATAGAGCTTCCACCCACCGTATGAAGCATAACGCTCTCAGGGGCACTGGGCAGAGGCGGCTCTCTAATTAGGCAAAATAGGCGGTGGCCTCAGGCCTCGCAGTCACAGGGGCCTCGCACAGCTGGCTAGTTTACCTAATTAGAGAGCCGCCCCTTCCAGCAGCAGAGATCTCCGCCATCACACAGTCCCGAGTCCCCTCGCTCTGCTACAGGGAGAGATACGGGCTGCGAGTGAGACGTGTGATCGGAGCTCCGGATCACAGACAGGGAGAGCGGCTCAGTAGAGCTCTGACAGATCTACCCCCTCCCCTTCTGCCCGCACAGCCAGACAGAAGAGTAGAGAGAGCTTCTGCTCCTCCTCCTCCCGCCCTCTCCTCCTGTGTCTGCCCCGCCCACTCCCCTCGGCAGTGTTCTCTGTTCTGCCTCAGAGAAGGGGATGTGTGGGCGGGAAGATTCAAGCTGAAGCCCAGCAAAGAGAAAAGGACAAGGGGAGTCTGATCCATCCATCCATCCATCCATCCAGTCCCTCCTGCCTCCCAGTGAGTACACGGATGTAGGGGATGCTCTTCCTTCCCTTCCGTCTCCACCCCCCTCTCTTTCTTTCTTTCCTTCAGGCATGTACTGGCCATTGGGACTACTGGGAGTTTCCCGGTGGGCCGATGGCTCAGTGGGCCGGCTTCAGTGACAGCGGACCGCCACCCCTCCGCTCCTCTGTCTCCCTCATCCCGCAGCGCTCACCTCCTCTCCCTGCCTAGTTATGAAGCGGACAGAATAATGACATGCTCCTCGGGAGATCGGCACTGAGAAGCTAATCATACGATCCAGAAGGAGGGCTCAGGGCAGTCACACACAGCTGTGACATAGGCTTCCTCTGCACTCGTTCTCCTGCTCTTTCCTTTCCCCACTCTCCATCCTGTCTGCTACCGCGGAGAATCTAGATGGAGAGCAGGAAAGGAAAGAGCAGGAGAACGACTGCGAGTGCAGAGGAAGCTTATGTCACAGCTGTGTGTGACTGCCCTGAGCCCTCCTTCCGGATCGTATGATTAGCTTCTCAGTGCCGATCTCCCGAGGAGCATGTCATTATTCAGTCCGCTTCATAACTAGGCAGGGAGAGGAGGTGAGCGCTGCGGGGGGGACCAGAGCAGCATAGGGGGGGTCAGAGCTGCATGGGGAATAGAGGAGCATGGGGACCTGGGCAGCAAAGAGGGGGAAGGGGAATAGAGGAGCATAGGGGGTCTGACCAGAGCTGCATGGGGGGAATAGAGGAGCATGAGGACCTGAGCAGCATGGGGGGAAGGGGAATATAGGAGCATGGGGGACCTGAGCAGCATGGGGGAAGGGGAATAGAGGAGCATGGGGGACCAGAGCAGCAAAGGGGAAGGGGAATAGAGGAGCATGGGGACCTGAGCAGCAAAGGGGGGGGGGGAATAGAGGAGCATGGGGGACCAGAGCAGCAAAGGGGAAGGGGAATAGAGGAGCATGGGGGACCAGAGCAGCAAAGGGGAAGGGGAATAGAGGAGCATGGGGGACCAGAGCAGCAAAGGGGAAGGGGAATAGAGGAGCATGGGGGACCTGAGCAGCAAAGAGGGGGAAGGGGAATAGAGGAGCATAGGGGGTCTGACCAGAGCAGCATGGGGGGAATAGAGGAGCATGAGGACAAGGGGAATATAGGAGCATGGGGGACCTGAGCAGCATGGGGGGGAATAGAGGAGCATTGGGACCTGAGCAGCATGGGGGGTAATAGAGGAGCATGAGGACCTGAGCAGCATGGGGGGAAGGGGAATAGAGGAGCATGGGGGACCAGAGCAGCAAAGGGGAAGGGGAATAGAGGAGCATGGGGGACCAGAGCAGCAAAGGGGGAAAGGGGAATAGAGGAGCATGGGGGACCAGAGCAGCATGGTGGGGAATAGAGGAGCATGGGGACCTGAGCAGCAAAGGCGGGGGAATAGAGGAGCACGGGGGACCAGAGCAGCATTGGGGGGGAGAGGAGCATGGGGGGGACCAGCAGAGCACATGGAGGACCATAGGAGCTGGTAGAGGACCAGCGGAGCACATGGGGGACCAGCGGAGCACATCGGGGACCAGCGCAGCACACGGGTGACCAGCGAAGCACATGGGGACCAGCACAGCACATGGGGGACCAGCGCAGCATGGGGGGAAAATAGAGTAGCACGGGGGACCAGAGCAGCATGGGGGGAATAGAGGAGCATGGGGGGGACCAGCGAAGCATGGGGGGACCAGAGAAGCACAGGGGTACCAGAGCAGCCTGGGGGGAACAGAAGATCAGGAGAGGAATGCAGAAGCATATGGGGGACCAGAGAAGCATGTGGGGGTACCAGAGGAGCACAGGGGGGACCAGAGAAGCACGAGGGTACAGAGAAGCATGGGGGGGAACAGAGAAGCATGTGGGGGAACAGAGAAGCATGTGGGGGAACAGAGAAGCAGGGGGAGGACCAGAGGAGCATGGGGGGGGGCAGAGGAGCATGGGGGGACCAAAAGGAGCATGGGGGAGGGGACAGACAGCTGACTCAACAGCTATGGCCTGGGAGTTTCTCACTTCTGCCTAATCTTGTCCCATTAGGGGGGGCAAGAAACTGATTCTTTGCCCCGGGTGAAATAATGACTAACTTCCCCACCGGTACCAGCTGTTCTACTCGAATAAAGTAGAACGGTTAATGGCTAGTGAAGGGGGAGGGTGGGCTTGGGTGGCCATCGGGGTTGGCTGGCTGGGGGGGGGGGCGGGTTTGTCCGGCCGGCATGGGAGAAACCTGTCAAAGTGGGCCGGTCTGGATGAAGTCCAGGGCCAAATTTTTGTCCCAGTCCAGCCCTGCTTTCCATCTATCTATCTATCTATCTATCTATCTATCTATCTATCTATCTATCTATCTATCTATCTATCTATCTATCTATCTATCTAATATCTATCTATCTATCCAATATCTATCTATCTATCTATCTATCTATCTATCTATCTATCTATCTATCTATCTATCTATCTATCTATCTATCTATCTATCTATCTATCTATCATCTTTCCTTCCATCTTTCTTTCTTTCTTTCTTTCCTTCCATCTTTCTTTCTTTCCTTCCATCTTTTTTTTCTTTCCTTCCATCTTTTTTTTCTTTCTTTCTTTCTTTCTTCCTTTCTTCCTTTCTTCCTTTCTTCCTTTCTTCCTTTCTTCCTTCCTTCCTTCCTTCCTTCCTTCCTTCCTTCCTTCCTTCCTTCCTTCCTTCCTTCCTTCCTTCCTTCCTTCCTTCCTTCCTTCTTTCTTTCTTTCTTTCTTTCTTTCTTTCTTTCTTTCTTTCTTTCTTTCCTTCCTTCCTTCCCCACCCATCCCCCTTTTATTTCTCTCTTTGTGACAGCCTACCAGAATAGGTAGGATCTGTGAGAGCAGCTTCCCTGTGCAGCTCTGCTTGAGGAAAATATATCTTTATTATGCCCACTCACCTACCCCCGGTACTGTCCACTCCCCTATACTGTACCCTGCTAATACAGTTCATTTTCATCCCTTGAATTTTTTTTCCCATTATGGGAGTGAGTGGGGCCTCATGTCTAAGTTTTGCCTAAGGCCTCACAAAGTCTAGAGCCGCCTCTGGCACTGGGGATCCTATCGGTCCTTTCTCCCTCTGCGACCATGGTGCCTATCAGGTGTTGCAGTCGTGACGCTAAATAGTACAGCCATGGGTTTGATCCCATGAATTCCCATCCAAGTTCTAATCCCTCAATAAAATACAAAAAACAAAGCTGATGGACTTCTTCATTGTCTTGGAGTGTCTGGAAGTGAATACCGGGCTGGGCAGGGTGACAGGTGGGCCACATCACTCAGCAGCTCCTGGGGGGTGGGGTGGGGGGTATCGCTGCATGGGATTAAGTTCATTCTCATAGCAAAAAGGGACTTCATTCATCGCTCTTCATAGCATGGCAACTTGCCATCATAAAAACTGAAGCAGCAGACTTTGTGAAAATTTAGGGCTGTACATAATGTTTGGTGGGTTCTAAGTAATTTTCTAGCAAAAAAAGTACAGATTTTTTTTTACATGTAAACAAAAAGTGCCAGAAAAGGCGTGGTCTTCAAGTAGGCGTACAGCAGAATTTACAAGAAAACTCCATACCCGGAGTTCCACCTTAAACCAGATGGAATCAGACGTGGTGGAACATCCACGTTAAGTGATTACCTAGGTGCATCCATTTGCTACGTTTCCTCTCTTCCGTTATTTCTGACATCTGAACAAGCGTGGCATTGTATGCAGCAGAGCCCCATCATGTAATAATCGCACAATGCGATCCTCTTTATTCTGCACAATTCTGTAAATCGGATCAAAGGCAGATTGTCATCATAGCAGAAAAGATGGATTTATCACGGAGCACAATGAGGAGGAATACTCCGAAAATTTCCGCCTCGTATAGAACCAATTAATCGGCACCGGAATGCAGGTGACCCGGAGAGTGCAGATGGTTTACTGCTTTTCTTAAAGAGGAAGTACAGTTGTGCTCATAAGTTTACATACCCTGGCAGAATTTATGATTTCTTGGCCATTTTTCGGAGAATATGAATGATAACACAAAATCTTTTCTCTCACTCATGGTTAGTGTTTGGCTGAAGCCATTTATTATCAGTCAGCTGTGTTTACTCTTTTTATATCATAATCACAACAGAAACTACCCAAATGACCCTGATCAAAAGTTTACATACCCCAGTTCTTACAGTAATACCGTGTATTGCCTCCTTTAACATCAATGACAGCTTGAAGTATTTTGTGGTATTTGTGGATGAGGCTCTTTATCTTCTCAGATGGTTCCTCTTGGCAAAAAAGTCCTCCAGTTCCTGTAAATTCTTGGGCTGACTTGCATGAACGGCACGTTTGAGATCTCCCCAGAGGGGCTCAATGATATTGAGGTCAGGAGACGGAGATGACCACTCCAGAACCTTCACTTTATTCTGCTGTAGCCAATGACAGGTGGACTTGGCCTTGTGTTTTGGATCATTGTCATGTTGGAATGTCCAAGTACGTCCCATGCGCAGCTTCCTGGCTGATGAATGCAAATGTTCAGTATTTTTTGATAACATACTGCATTCATCTTGCCATCAATTTTAACCAAATTTCCTGTGCCTTTGTAGCTCACACATCCCCAAAACATCAGCAATCCACCTCCGTGTTTCACAGTAGGAATGGTGGACCTTTCATCATAGGCCTTGTTGACTCCTCTCCAAATGCAGTGTTTATGGTTATGGCCAAAAAGCTCAATTTTGGTCTCATCACTCCAAATGACTTTGTGCCAGAAGGTTTGAGGCTTGTCTCTGTGCTGTTTGGCGTATTGTAAGCGGGATACTTTGTAGCATTTGTGTAGTAATGGCTTTCTTCTGGTGACTCGACCATGCAGCCCATCTTTCTTCAAGTGCCTCCTTATTGTGCATTTTGAAACAGCCACACCACATGTTTTCAGAGAGTCCTGTATTTCACCTGAAGTTATTTGTGGGATTTTTCTTGCATCCCGAACAATTTTCCTGGCAGTTGTGGCTGAAATCCTAGTTGGTCTACCTGACCGTGGTTTGGTTTCAACAGAACCCCTCATTTTCCACTTCTTGATTAGAGTTTGAACACTGCTGATTGACCTTTTGTGTGCATGTTATCAGGCCAAAATAACCAGGATATATAAATTTATGAGCACAACTGTATATTCAAATATTAACTAAGCCTAAACCTAAGCCTATTCTAAGTACTCTGTAAAGCAGTGGTCTCCAAACGGTGGCCTGTGGCCCTTTGCTTGCCTTTATCTGGCCTTTGGGGCACTATTTCTTCTACTGTCAATAAAATGAAGCATAATTCATGCCAGTGACAACAACAATGGGGCACTATTCCTCCCACTGACACCAATGATGGGGCACTATTCCTCCCACTGACACCAATGATGGGGCACTATTCCTCCCACTGACACAAATGATGGGGTACTATTCCTCCCACTGACACCAATGATGGGGCACTATTCCTCCCACTGTCACCAATGATGGGGCACTATTCCTCCCACTGAGGCCAATGATGGGACACTATTCCTCCCACTGACACCAATGATGGAGCACTAATCCTCCCACTGAGGCCAATGATGGGGCACTATTCCTCTCACTGATACCAATGATGGGGCACTATTCCTCCCACTGACACCAATGATGGGGCACTATTCCTCCCACTGAGGCCAATGATGGGGCACTATTCCTCCCACTGAGGCCAATGATGGGGCACTATTCCTCCCACTGAGGCCAATGATGGGACACTATTCCTCCCACTGACACCAATGATGGAGCACTATTCCTCCCACTGAGGCCAATGATGGGACACTATTCCTCCCACTGAGGCCAATGATGGGACACTATTCTTTCCACTGAAGCCAATGATGGGGCATTTTCACTTAGAGCAGGACATTTTCTACTCCCACTAGTCACAGTCCGGCCCCTCTAAAGTCTGAAGCATATTAAACTGGCTCTTTGTTTAGAAAGTTTGGTAAAGGAAAGAAGCCTATACTTACCTATGCAGGGGGCGATCCAAACTGGTCACGTGATCTCCCCAGGAGCCGGGTTCAGTGAAAAGGAGAGATTGCCAACAGCTGCAGAGCCTGGGCAGTGACATCACCCATAGGCTTACTACGGGACATCTGTTGTTAGCTGTCCCTCTTAGAGAGACTTCAGGATAGGTAAGTATATAGATCTCTCCTTTCATAGGGTTGATAGAATAGACTTGAATGGGGGGGGGGGGGGGGTATATTTAGGCTTAGTTTAGTATGTAGGCAGGCGCAGTCTACTTTCTACACCGCAGGTGGCGCTCTTCTACAGCAGCCCTGCAGTTGGAGAGGAAGTCAAGAGGAACTCAGTTCTTCTATGGATTCTTTGGTTACTGGGGAAGTATTCAATTGGATGCTGCCTCCTCATGTGACCCTGGCAGCCATCTTGGGTCAGGCATAAGTCATTTAGGGTCCTGGCTCCCAGGTTTGGAGTGCATTTTGCAAGTTGGTAGAATAGAGACAGGTACCCCACTTGGTAGGAACATTACTAGTGGCAGGGAAAGGTTCCTGACAAGGAGGGAAAACTTATGGCTCACAACTTCCCTGGACACCTGCCTGGGCACAAGACAGCCGGGGCAAATTCCCTCCCCTCTCTACAGGTGGTAAAGTTCGGCTGCATTCTTCTCTCTATACACTGTTAGAACTGTGAGCTTTCCCGGTTGGGCTGCCTTCCTAGCGGGTTATTTCTGAACTGTCTCTGCATTATTTCAATACAATTTCTTTCACTGCACTGGGACTGACTGTGTTATTGCCATCACACCGCGCTGAACCCCACCTACTAATATTAGACTGGAGTTCCACTTTATTGCAGATCATTCCTGGAAAGGGGAGGTTCTGTTTTTCTGCCTCCCCCCTTTAACTTTTGGCAAATACATTTTTGAGGGGAGCAGGTACCTGGTTTTGACATGTATCCGCTCCCACCTAGGTGACCCAAGTGGAAGCGCATCCCCTTCCCTCCCTGCCCGCAGCCTCTTGGGACACGTCACAGATCCCAGAAGCCTGAAGGACCATTCGCAAAGCACAGCCACAAGGAGTCACAGCCAGCTTCCCACAATAAAGATGGTGGCCGGGGGACCCAAGGATGGGTGAAGAACTGGCCCGGGAGAGGACGGCGCTGGATCCTTGGATAGGTAAGTGTCCTTTTATTAAAAGTCAGCAGCTACAGTATGTGTTTTTTTGCTTCAGGGATGAAAATCCTCTTTAAGCGCCGATTATTTCACATATGATATGTTGGCATTTTTTGTCATGATACAGTGCTTTGAAAAAGTATTCATATCCCTATGACCCTTTCTCACATTTTGTCATGTTACAACCAAAAACATAAATGTATTTTATTGGGATTTTATGTGATAGACCAACACAAAGTGTCACATAATTGTGAAGTGGAAGGAAAATGATAAATGATACAAATAAATATGTGAAAAGTGGGGGGGGACATTTGTATGGCGCCCCCCGGAGTCAATACTTTGTAGAACCCCCTTTCTCTACAAGTCTTTTTGGGGATGTCTCTACCAGCTTTGCACATCTAGAGAGGACATTTCTGCCCATTCTTCTTTGTAAAATATCTCAAGCTCTGTCAGATTGGATGGAGAACGTCTGTGAACAGCAATTTTCAAGTCTTGCCACAGATTCTCAATGTGATTTAGGTCTGGACTGTGACTGGGCCATTCTAACACATGAATATGCTTTGATCTAAACCATTCCATTGTAGCTCTGGCTGGATGTTTCGGGTCGTTGTCCTGCTGGAAGGTGAACCTCCGCCCCAGTCTCAAGTCTTTTGTAGACTCTAACAGGTTTTCTTCTAAGATTGTCCCGTATTTGTCTCCATCCATCTTCCCATCATCTCTGACCAGCTTCCCTGTCCCTGCTGAAGAAAAGCATCCCCACCACATGATGCCGCCCCGCCACCACCATGTTTCACGGTGGGGATGGTGTGTTCAGGGTGATGTGCAGTGTTAGTTTTCCCCCACACATAGCGTTTTGCTTTTAGGCCCAAAAGTTCGATTTTGGTCTCATCTGACCAGATCACCTTCTTCCACATGTTTGCTGTGTCCCCCACATGGCTTCTCACAAACTACAAACAGGACTTCTTATGACTTTCTTTCACCAATGTCTTTCTTCTTGTCACTCTTCCATAAAGGGCAGATTTGTGGAGAACACGACTAATAGTTGTCCTGTGGACAGATTCTCCCACCTGAGCTGTGGATCTCTGCAGCTCCTCCAGAGTTACCATGGACCTCTTGGCTCTTCTCTGATGAATGCTCTCCTTGCCCGGCTGGTCAGTTTAAGTGGACGGCCATGTCTTGGTAGGTTTGCAGTTGTGCCATACTCTTTCCATTTTCCGATGATGGATTGAACAGAGCTCCATGAGATTTTCAAAGCTTGGGAGATTTTTTTTATAACCTAACCCTGCTTTATACTTCTCCACAACTTTATTCCTGACCCGTCTGGTGTGTTTTTTGGCCTTCATGATGCTCTTTGTTCACCAAGGTTCTCTAACAAACCTCTGAGGGCTTCACAGAACAGCTGCATTTATACTGAGATTAAATGACACACAGGTGGACTCTATTTACTAATTAGGTGACTTCTGAAGACAATTGGTTCCACTAGATTTTAGTATCAGAGTAAAGGGGACTGAATACAAATGCCCCTCCACCACACTTTTCACATATTTATTTGTATCATTTATCATTTTCCTTCCACTTCACAATTATGAGCCATTCTCTATATTCACATAATTGGGTGGGATCAGGGCGCACTCTCTGTGCCCCAAGCCCACCCTATTATTAAGCCTATTAGATCCATGTGTCCAGCGTCCTGAAAGGGGCCAGGCGCATGGATGGGGGGGGGGGGGGGGTGGCGCCCGTGCACCCACATTGCACGGGCCGCCCTTGGATATGTGACTTCCAGGACTTTACCCTTTTCCATTAGATGTCTAGAAGTGGGAGAAGCTCTGTCCTTGTCTGCACTTCAAGGGGTTGCTACATAAGAGTCCCTGGTGGAACTTTGAGCGGCACCTGTCAATTTAGTTTGGGTCATAGCAGATTAGAGCGGAGCAGATCTGAGCCGAACTACAACGTCAACGTCTGTCTTGAGGGATAGAATGTAGCCTGGCCAAATCGACCCAAATGGGGATGTCTCCAGGTTGGAAGACGTATCCCTATCCTTTCCCTACTCTTCTGGAACCTCTCCCTGCCACTAATCACTGTCCCTGCCAGATGGGTGACCTGTCCCTACAATACCCACACACGAATTGCGTGCCAAGCCTGGGAGCCAGGGCCTTAAATAGACTCTACAAATAAAAGGCAACTGCCCCAACCTATAACTGGCCTTAACAGCAAGGAGCACATGGAAGGGCGATGCATATCAAACAAAAACAAAGAAAAATTCCCAGCTCACTTACCAGCCAGCCTGCAATCCACCGAATGGTCCTAACAGTTCACGTTAAAACAGGGGTTTAGTTTGCACACATTTGCAAATACATGCGTAAACCGCAGAGGCCATGATAAGACACCCCTGTATTATCTAGGGCTGCTGAAATTAATCGCAGCATCGATGCATCGCGATTCGGGTGTCCCCGATGCGGCATCGATGCATGCGACCCGAAAAATTGATTTCTGGCCCCGCCCCCTCCCGGGAGAGCGCTCCGTGCATAAAGCTGTTATTAGTGTGTGTATATTCTGGTCATGTGACTCAGCCGCGCCTCCCTCCTCTCAGTCTCTCCTGATGTCAGCTCCGCCCACTGACTGGAGCTATCAGGTCAGAAGAGAGGCGGGCGGGGCTGACATCAGGAGAGACGTGAGAGGAGGGAGGCACGGCTGAGAGTCACATGACCGGAATATACACACACTAATAACAGCTTTATGCACGGAGCGCTCTCCCAGGAGAATTCACTGCTGACCTGAGATGTGACAACCGGCGGAACACCGGCCGCACGATTGAAGATCGGGGGGAGATGGTGAGCAGGCATATCGCCCTGCTCATTACAGGCTGCCACCGGCAGAGCAGCATGTAAGTACAGAGGGGGAGGGGGAGCGCTGTGACACAATTCCATAACATAGAATTGTCTTCTATGTGCCTTCATCACACCACAACTCTGCATTATTGTCCCCAGTGTCTGACCATCTCCTGTGCCATGTCCCCAGTCTGTGACCACCTCCTGTAGCATGTCCACAGTCTGTGACCATCTCCTGTATTATGTCCGCAGTCTCTGATCATCTCCTGTAGCATGTCCGCAGTCTCTAATCATCTCCTGTAGTATGTCCGCAGTCTCTGATCATCTCCTGTAGCATGTCCGCAGTCTCTAATCATCTCCTGTAGTATGTCCGCAGTCTCTGATCATCTCCTGTAGCATGTCCGCAGTCTCTGATCATCTCCTGTAGCATGTCCGCAGTCTCTGATCATCTCCTGTAGCATGTCCGCAGTCTCTGATCATCTCCTGTAGCATGTCCGCAGTCTCTGATCATCTCCTGTAGCATGTCCGCAGTCTCTGATCATCTCCTGTAGCATGTCCGCAGTCTCTGATCATCTCCTGTAGCATGTCTGCAGTCTCTGATCATCTCCTGTAGCATTTCTGCAGTCTCTGATCATTTCCTGTAGCATGTCTGCAGTCTCTGATCATCTCCTGTAGCATGTTTGCAGTCTCTGATCATCTCCTGTAGCATGTCCGCAGTCTCTGATCATCTCCTGTAGCATGTCCGCAGTCTCTGATCATCTCCTCTAGCATGTCCGCAGTCTCTGATCATCTCCTGTAGCATGTCCGCAGTCTCTGATCATCTCCTGTAGCATGTCCGCAGTCTCTGATCATCTCCTGTAGCATGTCCGCAGTCTCTGATCATCTCCTGTAGCATGTCCGCAGTCTCTGATCATCTCCTGTAGCATGTCCGCAGTCTCTGATCATCTCCTGTAGCATGTCCGCAGTCTCTGATCATCTCCTGTAGCATGTCCGCAGTCTCTGATCATCTCCTGTAGCATGTCCGCAGTCTCTGATCATCTTCTGTAGCATGTCTGCAGTCTCTGATCATCTCCTGTAGCATGTCTGCAGTCTCTGATCATTTCCTGTAGCATGTCTGCAGTCTCTGATCATCTCCTGTAGCATGTCTGCAGTCTCTGATCATCTCCTGTAGCATGTCTGCAGGCTCTGACCATCTCCTGTAGCATGTCTGCAGTCTCTGATCATCTCCTGTAGCATGTCTGCAGTCTCTGATCATCTCCTGTAGCATGTCCGCAGTCTCTGATCATCTCCTGTAGCATGTCTGCAGTCTCTGATCATCTCCTGTAGCATGTCTGCAGTTTCTGATCATCTCCTGTAGCATGTCCGCAGGCTTTGACCATCTCCTTTAGTATTTTGGAAGAGAGCCTGGAGCTCCTCTGCTGTCTCTTTTTTTCTTAAGAACAGATAGAATAAAAAAAATGGAGTTCTCCTGACTACTTGAATTTTTTTTTGATGAAAACCATGAGCACTTGCGGACTTGTGCTGTAATCGTGATGCATCGCGGAATCGAATCGAATCGAATCGTTGACTTGATAATCGTAATCGAATCGAATCGTGAGGCCAGTGAAGATGCGCACCCCTAGTATTATCTGCAGTTATCAATTTTGAGGGCCTCCATAGTCATAAATTTTGAGAGCCCCCATAGTAGGAGCATATATATTGAATAGTAATGGATAGGTCAAGGGCAGGTTTGCCTGGAGGGAGCCCACTCCTCGTTAAAGGCACAGGGGTGCACTGGACCTTAAATAAACTCTGCCTGATCCAAGATGGCCACCAGAGTCACACGGGCCTGTCAGCACTCATCTGGGTCCCTGCCCCAGGAAAACCATAGAGAAACCATGTTCCTCTTGAATTCCTCTCCCTCTGCACTGCCGCTGCAGTTGAGCGCCACCTACAGTGGAGAAAGTAGATGGCACCTCCCGACATGCTTAGCCATCCTACAATAACCAATCAAAAAAAAATTACAAAAAAGTTTTGGCGATAAATACACAAAAGGTGAAAACTCATCTCTTGGGCTACGTTGAACTTCTGCTTGGCGCTGCAGATTCTCTCCCCTTTGGCAGAAGACGTGTAAGATCATTAGTGAGTACACAATGCCAGCTCATTGTTGTCGGGAAAATGCGCCATGTTTAAATTACCATCAACATCAATCTTGATTGTAATATCCTAAAAAGTTAATTGTGTTCTCGCCATAATGGATTGTTCATTTTAAATTAATTCCATTATGATTTAAATGATCCACAAGCTACATAAACGCTTGCAAAAGTGCCTTCTCAAATTCTGAAATTATAATCAATAATTCTCATCCAATTAAAATCATTCTCCATGTAATTACTGAGTGCGGCATCGAGTATACGCCGTGCTTCCCCGACTCTGCTATAGAAATCCACCGACATACATGGAGGGACAAGTCCTTCTGTAGACTTCGCTCTTCTTTTCTCCATCAGTTCTAATTAGAGCTCGGGGGGGGGGCAGGCTGTAAGCGGGGAGTTTATTTTTCGCCGTTATCATTCGGGCCAGGTGTTTTGTATTCACATTTCTGTGCATAATTTATCATCGCCGTACCAAAAATGTAATATAATGTATGTTATTATCAGCGTGATAGAATCCCTAGGGTTATATATTCACTTTAAAGGGAAAATATACCACTTTATTAGGTCCCCCTTGCTAGTATCAGGTTGGACCCACTTTATTAGGTCCCCCTTGCTAGTAGTGGGTTGGCCCCCCTTTATTAAGTACACCTTTCTAGTAGTGGGTTGGCCCCCCTTTATTAGTTCCACCTTGCTAGTATCAGGTTAGACCCCTTTTATTAGGTCCCCCTTGCTACTAGCGTGTTGGACCCCCTTTATTAGGTCTCCCTTGCTAGTATCATGTTGGACCGCTTTTATTAGGTTTCCCTTGCTAGTAGCGGGTTGGACCCCCTTTATTAGGTCCCCCTTGCTAGTATCGCGTTGGACCCCCTTTATTAGGTCCCCCTTTCTAGTATCAGGTTAGACCCCTTTTATTGGGTGCACCTTGATAGTAGTGGGTTGGACCTCCTTTATTAAGTCCCCCTTGCTAGTAGTGGGTTGGACCCCCTTTATTAGGTCCCCCTTGCTAGTATCGGGTTGGACCACCTTTATTAAGTCCCCCTTGCTAGTAGTGGGTTGGACCCCCTTTATTAGGTCTCCCTTGCTAGTAGCGGGTTGGACCCCTTTAATAGGACCACCTTGCTAGTAGCAGGTTGGACCCCCTTTATTAGGTCCCCCCTTTCTAATATCGGGTTGGCCCCCCTTTATTAGGTCCCCCTTGCTAGTATCATGTTGGACCCCTTTTATTAGGTCCCCCTTGCTAGTATCATTATTATTATTATTATTATACGTGATTTATATAGCGCCAACAGTTTACGCAGCACTTTACAATGTATAGGGGAGCCTGGGCACACCCTAATCACCGCTTTAGGTGCAGATTTCCCCTGCTGATATTGCACCAATGCCCCCGAACAGGGCTCCTAAAGAAATTGCATAAAATAAAAAGATTAAAATAATAAAAATAAAAAGCTACTGACACCAACCTCTGCTCTACTGAGAAGTCCACTGCTCTAGGGACACCGTCCAGGAGCACATGGGGCTGCCGGAGGGGGACGCGGACAGAACTAGGAGCACAAAGGGGTACCGGAGGGGGAACCGGATAGAACGAGGAGCACACAGGGGTGCTGGATGGGGACCCGGACAGAACGAGAAGTACACAGGGGAGCCAGAGGAGGACACAGGGGGACAGTCGGGGATGATCGTGCAGCGGTGGGGGGAGGTACAAGCATCGATCTCCCTGTATAACTTTCAATAAAGCACCTGACAGGGAGAGGAGAGAAGGAGAAGCATCTGTCAGAAAAGCTATACAGGGTGATCGGTGCTTGTACCTCCCGCCCATCTCCACACCGATCACCTGTGAGGCTGAACGCCCCCCCACCCCGCTACGCTGAGGATGCCTGGTCCGATACAACAGGTATCATATCAAGCATCAGAGCATTTGCATGAGTAACGATACTCGTGCAAATGCTTGGTATCGGCACCGATAACAATACTAGTATCGTTATCAGTGCAACCCTAGAAACTTCCGGCAGCTTCTAGAAGCAGGGCGCGGTACAAGAGGCCTGACCTGTAGAGCCCTCCAGCCTGAGCCTACAGTAACCGACCAATTAACCAGAATCACACAGCTACTGCCATCCAAATACATTTTCTTCACACTACACTGTACACTAGAGGGTGCTACACTACCAGAATGGCCGCCTCCATACCGAGAATCGGCTGTAGTGAGGCCACAGGCAGTACTGGTGACCAGTCCTTTGTCCCTTGCGTTACTTTGTTTGGATACATATGCAGAAAAAGAGTGCTGCAACCCGGGAAGTCCAATCCTATGAGATCTTCACACCAATGCCCCGCTGTAGATACCATCAAAGAAGCTGGCACCTCGGTGCATCGCATCACAGTTAAACCTCGGTGCATCGCAGTTAAACAAACTTTTTTTTGGAGGTCAGACAGTACAGGGGTAATACAATCCAGCACTGAAATGTTGACGCGTTTCAACCCACTATGGGCCTTACTCATAATGTGAGAATTAGTGAGGCCCTTAGGGACTGAAACGCGTCAACGTTTTTGTTTGGGTACAGCTTCCAGGTACAGGTCCTCCCTAATGTACAGGTGATTTCCCTTATTTATTACATGATTTCTGGTTTTTGTACTAGGGTGAAAATTTCATAATCATTTAGTGGTCTATGGACCCCATTTACAACATACTCACCATTGCCGAGCACTTGATAAGTATCGGGCATTGAGGCCTTCTTGTTCTCTTCTACTATCGGCCGTTGAGGTCAGAATGTTGAATTTATGATCAGGTGATAACTTTTCAGGAACATTCCACTCTGCCTGCGTTCGTGAGGATTTTATTCATTTTTCTATAACTTCCTTTTTTAATTAAAAGAAAAAAGAGAATTTCTGAATAAATGAAGGTTACAGAATAATGAGTGTTTAATTCTCGCCTGCACCTCCATGATACAAATCCTCCAATTTTTCAAAGCTCTTAATTATTTTTTAATGAAGAAGAAAATTAGTTAATCTTGTCAGGGCTAGACAGCCTACAAGTACTTCTTAAAAAAGAAAAGTTTGTCTGGTTCTAGTGCCGGCTGTGCTGGTCAAAGTCAGAGCAAATTAAAGAGCTACATACTACTACGGAGTGTGACAGAAAGTTGTAACCTCAAGTTGGGTGACCGACACATTCATGGAAGGATCGGGACTTCATCAAGGCTCTGTGTGAGTCTAACGCAGGGGTTGGCAAGTCATCGATCCCGATCTACCAGTCGACCACAAGCAGCCAGCAGGTAGATTGGGAACTGCCTTCCCAGTCCTTTAGCTCCTTCAGCCTTAAATCGCCCCCCCCCCCCACACTGCAGAGCGGAGAGCAGGGACATACCATAGTGCGGGAGTTGCCAGAGTTAACTGTTCACATTAACCAGCAGGTGATTGGTTGATAGGAAGCTGGGTAGCCTTAGTAGCCAATCAACACTACAGGGAGGAATGATGTGAAGGGGGCAGAGAGCACAGGACACTGCTTGGGGGGGTGGTGGCATGACACTATAGTGGAGGGGAATGTGATGTGAAGGGGATAGTGGGGTAGAGGACACTACAGTGGGGGTGGGGGGGGGTGATGTGAAGGAGGGCAGAGGGCACTGCTTTGGGGGGGGGGGGGGGCAGGACACTACAGTGGAAGGGAATGTAATGTGAAGGGGGCAGTGGGGTAAAGGACACTACAGTGTGGGGGGGTGATGTAAAGGGGGGCAGAGGGCACTGCTTTGGGGGGGGGCACAGGACACTGCTATGTGGGGGGGGGCAGGGACACTACAGTGGAGAGGAATGTGATGTGAAGGGGACAGTGAGGTAGAGGACATTACAGTGGGGGGGGGGGTGATGGGGTGATGTGAAGGGGGGCAGAGGGGCACTGCTTTGGGGGGCACAGGACACTACAGTGGAAGGGAATGTAATGTGAAGGGGACAGTGAGGTAGAGGACACTACAGTTGAGGGGGTGATGTGATCAGGGGCAGAGGACACTGCTATGTGGGGGGGGCAGGACAATACAGTGGAGGGGAATGTGATGTGAAGGGGGACAGTGAGGTAGAGGGCATTACAGTTGGAGGAGGGGGGGGTGATGGGGTGATGGGGTGATGTGAAGGGGTGCAGAGGACACTGCTTTGGGGGGAGGCACAGGGACACCGCTATGTGGGGGGGGGGCAGGACACTGCTATGTGGGGGGGGCACTGGACACTGCTATGTGGGGGGGGGGGCACTGGACACTGCTATGTGGGTGGGGGCAGGACACTACAGTGGAGGGGAATGTGATGTGAAGGGGACAGTGAGGGTAGAGGACACTACAGTTGGGAGGATGATGGGGTGATGTGAAGGGGGCAGAGGTCACTGCTTTGGGGGGGGGGGGGGCACAGGAAACTATGTGTGGGGGGGGAGGAAAACTACAGTGGGGGGGAATGTGATGTGAAGGGGACAGTGAGGTAGAGGACACTACAGTTGAGGGGGGTGATGTGATCAGGGGCAGAGGGACACTGCTTTGGGGGGGCACAGGGACACTGCTATGGGGGGGGGGGAGGACACTACATAGGGGGCTTGTAAAGGGGACACAGGGCGGTGGATGATGTGAAGGGGGCACAAGACACTGATTTTAGAGGGCACAGGACACTGTTGGGAAGAGGACACTACAGTTGGGATGATGTGAAGGGGGGCAGAGGACATTGCTATGGGGGGCACAGGACACTACAGTAGGGGGGGGGTTGTTTGGGGGGCAGGACACTGGTGTGTGGAGAAAGGAGACAGTACTGTATGGGGGGGTGGCAGAGGGGTAGATGACACTACTGTGGGGGGGGGGGTGATGTGAAGGGGAGCAGAGGGACACTTTTGTGAGTGGGGGGAGGGAGGAAGGACGACATGCTGTGTTTTTTTGGGGGCTTGAAAGTTTTTTGTTTTGGTTTTTTTCATAAAAGGGCGCCTCCCCCTTTACATGGGGATCTTTGATTTCCTCTATGTTGTCCAGGTAGATCTCAACCTCTGACAGGTTTGCCTCCCCCGGATTATTAAGTGTTATTGTTGCATCGTGAAACCTGCTGACTGCAAAGGGTTTTCGCTTTAAAATCTTTTTCTGTTACCCAAATGCAGATAAATGTCTGAAAACACACTCTAATTAAAGAGGAGTTCCAGACATGGATATTGTTACATAGTTATATTGTTCCAGCTTGGACCAATGTATGTTACTGATATTTTGTTTTTCATTCAGATTTTGAGTACTAGAAGTTTGAGAGAAGGCATTTTCAGTGAGGCAGACTTTGAAGGTGTATTCAGAGGCGGCTCTCTAATTAGGCAAATTAGGCGGTCGCCTAAGGCCTCGCAATCTCAGGGGGCCTCGCGGCCGCCTAATTTGCCTGTTCTCAATTACTGAAGTTGACGCCGGCGGCTCCACCTACCCCCACTGGGACTCTGTGGCTTAGGAGCTGACGGACAAATCAGATACTGCCCGCAGCCTCATCACGGAGCGTCCCAGTCCCTGGGGCCTCATGTGTAAGTTTTGCCTAAGGCCTCACAAAGCCTAGAGCCGCCTCTGGGTGTATTTGTCCGAAGTGATTTTACGGACAGCCATATAAAACTGTCTACAGCCTCCACTAAGGCTGGCCATCGATTTTTTGTTTTTTTGATCAACCAGCATTGGGGGGGAATGTGACGGTATTGATGGGCGGTGCTTCTCCATTGTGTATTGGGTGGTCAATGGCTTTGGTGAACCCATAATCCTCTGGACTGATGGCAAACACTAGCAGATGCTTTTCCAGCAGCTGATGAAGTCTCTGTTGGGGCAGAGAGAAGTCTTTGAATGGAATGTCCCAGTTTTTCCAGTAGCGACTTGTATAATGCTTCGTCCTAGGATGCCATAGCTGCTTGTAGAGGGGCGCACACTGCTTCCGCCGCTGGTTGGGCCTCGGAGATGCAGGGACGAGATACCGCGTAGAGATCAGATCAATGTGGTGTTGTTTCCAGGTTGATAAGTTGAGCTAAAACTCTTCCCTGGTGGGACCTTGGGCAGGGTACGGACCCACCAGCCACTCCCCTGGCGGCACAGGGTCCTAGCTTGTTTCCACCATGACAGTGGCCCCTGTAGCTTCCTGTGAGCCCCAACAGGGATGCCAAGAGTAGTTTTTGCTTGGGGGGGCTTACGCACCACCCCCACTTGGTGCCGTTGCTTCTTGGCCCACCCTTAGTTGGACTTCATAGGCCTGAAGCACTCTGAGCCACACTGCCTGCAACCCGCAGTCATAGGCCCGCAGGCTTGAATGTTCATATTTGGCCAACAGGTGAGGTAAGTCCAGAACATTCATCCCCCAGCACAACAGGCACTGCAGGGTTTACCTGGGCTGCGGGACACCACTACCTGCTTCACCACCTGTTCCTCAGTTTAAATCCTCACCAAAGTTTCGACCAGTATAGGTAGAATATTGACTGCTCTGAGGAACAGCAAAGAGGGGTCCAGTTGTTCCCGATCTCCAAATCCCTGCACATAAAAATCATACTTCATGACCGTGACCTCTGACCCAGTGTCAATAAGGCATTTGGACTTCTTGGCCGTTAACTAGGCTGGATACCACTGGGCTCGGTGTGACCATATCCTAGGACTTTGAATTGCCTGTCCCAGGGGTCGTCCCTCTGCCCCAGGAGTCGATAATTTAACGATGGCCTGGAGGGATTTCTGAATACAGACAGCCAACAGTTCTTGGATATGTGTCCATAACAGCCACATCGCCAGCATTTTCGGTCCTCTGTGCAGTGGGTTTTTATCCTCATCGGGTTGGGATGAGTCCTTCTTAGAGGAGACTACCTCCTGTTTTAGGGGGACCACATCCTGAGCTAGCTTTGTCAGTGCAGTTTGCTGGGCTGACAGGGGCAAAGGTGCCAGGGCCTCCTCCTTGAGATATGTAGGTTCATACTTCTTGGTTACGGCCACCATTGCATCTGACTCTTCTTGTTCTTGTGCAACCGCATCCACCACAGCATCATTGAAGGAGATGGCAGGTTGCACTTTAACTTTCTCTTATGGGGGCTCTCCGGACTGGTCCAGCCTTCATGCCAGTTATGAACTGGTCCCTTATTATATGGTCCGAATCAGTGATGTCAGCACAACCACGCAGATCCCTCTATTCCAGGCGCCGCCTGAGGTTCTTCATGGCCAACGCATAATGAATGAGATTCTCATCTTCCTGCTGTTTCCTTACAAAGAACCTTCTCCTCCTTCCGCACCTGCTGCAAGGAACATATCCTGCCGATTGCCATCAAATATGGGTTGGTGACATGTTGTGTGGCAATTAATAAGTCACACACAGTCCCGGTGCAATAAGTAAAACTTGTACTGTAGTCAAGGCAAACAGATCTCAACAAACCCGGTGGGAGAGGACCCAACCAGGAGCACTTACTTATGTCAACAGCATGTAGCAGAGCAGGTATCAGCCAAACTGACAGTCTGTCTGGAGGGACAGAATGTGGCCTTGCCGTTTTGTAGTCAAGCGGAGAGATGTCCAAGGAACTTACAAGCCTCAAGCTTCCCCTTCTCGTCTGGAACCTTGCCATTCTGCTAATACTGTCCCTGACAGATGAGAGACCTACAGTACCCACATGTGAATGCATGCCAAAACCTGCAGAGCAGGGAACTAAAAAAACTGTGTTGAACCAAGATGGCTACCAAAGGTCACCTGGATGCAGCGCAGCCAACCAGAATGCTGTCTGCAGGAACCAGGAAACCACAGAGAAACCAAATTTCCCTTGACTTCCTCTCCAGGCTGTGATGCCACCTACAGTGGAGGAAGCAGACTGCACCTGCCTACTTGCTCGTACATACAGTTGTTTAGTTATTTCCATAAAAACGTAACACGATGCAACAATATGGCATTATCCACTCTCCCTTTTTTAGGTTCTGTGGCCATGGTGCTCAAATCTTTTGTTGTATTTCTAATTGGATAATTGGGATTCAGTCCTCCAGTCTGTTTCAGGGACCTGCGTGGGGTATACCCCTCCCTCTTGGTACAGCGACTACATCTCCAAGTGTATGGTCTCACTCTCAACTCAAAAAGACTCTGAGGCCCAACTTTCACCTGCCTGTATCCCCTTCCAAACAGGAAGTGACATAGGCAGGAGAAGACACATCACAGCTTACCATTAACCCCATCAAACACCATATATTAACCCTTCACAAAATGGGAAGAATTAACACGTAGGCACCTGCTTACATGTTCATCATCATTGGAGAGATCCAGTTAACATAATATATGTTAAAAGGTCACATACAATTCGAAAACATCCAATGTTGGAAATTAGGTTATGAAATTCTGCTGTACAGGCCCAGGGTAGGGTTCCTGCAGCACATAACAGTCTCTAGCTGTCATAAGGCTTGACATGCTGTTATCTTGCTGTGGGAGCTCCTTCATGTGGTTTGGAAATAAATTGGGTGTCGCTCATTTTGAAAAATGTTTAAACGCTTTCACTGTAGGATATCTTAGCAGTGGTCTGCAGGTGCTGATAGCAAATAGATCTGAATATCCCATAATCCCTTGCTACCAGATGAAGCAAGACATTTAAAGTGCCTCCGGATTGAAAGACTTATCCTCACCTTTGGTTCTGTTTGTAGCAGGGGCTTTACATGAACCATCTTCTATATTACTTGTTGCATCTGCATATTTTAGTTTAGGGCTATTCAAAATTGTTTCCCTGAACTTAGCACTCCTCTCTTACTTCTGGTTCCTGGGGAAGCTCAAAGGTCAGGACCAATGGGTGGACTCATGACCAGTCTAGTTGACATTGTCCTTGTCCATATCCCATCACAGTGAGCAGCAGTTCCTCACCTTACGTGGACATGATGAGCCTCTAGCCTGACAACGTCTTACTAGCCTTTGCCACCACTCTGAGCCCACTCTGTAATGAATATTCCTACTCTCCACCTCTTCCAATTCCCTGCATAGGTAACATGTTCTCCATAACCTGAATGTCCAGACCAGATACTGGTTAAACATTGTGCTCCTTACTTTTGGCACTGTGACAATACAGTGCCCTGTCATGGTGTGAGAAGGGTTAAGTGTCATCCAAGATTCTCATCCAGGCAGGTTGAGGGACTCCAAGATGCTTGTGCCATGCAGAGGGGACTGGATTTTTCAGTTTCCTCAGAGGATGGTAAAACCTGATTTGGGTCCTGGAATCTATGGACTTTGTAGAGACTTGCAAGGGATGAAGTCTCCAATTCTGGTCCAGAATTGGTGTAGTCAACCCTCCTAAGTCTCTACAAAGACCCTAACACCCCAACCCCTCCATTAACACCAGACCTTCCTGTAACCTTAATCTGAACGCTGACCCTCCCTAAAACCCTATACATTATACTAAACCTCCTTGTGTCATACAGAGAAAACTGTATTTTTGGTTACCTCAGAGGTTGGTAAAACCCAGTTTGGGTCCTGGAGTTTGGAGACTTCATACAGACTTCATCCCTCCTAAGTCTTCATCCCAGTATAACCACCTGAAGTCCAGCAATGTACCGGTAGGTCACTGGTCCAGAAGTGGATATACATTACACCAACCTTGATTGTGTCTCTAACCTAAGCACCGACCTTCCCTGTAACTCTGTACATTACAGCAGGGGAAGACAAACTTGCCGCCTCAGCTGTTGTGGAACTGCAAGTCCCATGAGGCATTGCAAGACACTCCAAGAGGCCAAGGCTCTAGTTTTACCAAAGCCGGATTGCCAAATTTGCATGCATTACATTAAACCTAACAGTAACCCTCCCTGTGGCTTTACTTCCAGTAATCCTATAAGTTACACCAACCCTCCTTATAACTCTTACCTCAACCCAAACACCCGTCCTCCTCTATAACGTAACCCTATTTGCACAGTCAATTATTCTGCACTGGGATCCTTTGCGTTGAAGGCCAACATTTCTTGTTCCCAAAATACCAACACTGAAGTCCTGGTGTTAGAATTTACTACTCCAGCCAAATGTATACAACGCTCGGGTTCAATAGAAGCGGCTTTGCTGTTTCCTGGCTTCAGCAGACAGTCGACTCAACCATTTGACTTGTGGCCTGGCCTTTTTAAGTTTTTAAACATCTCCTGGAAGGATCCCTTTTTCTCTACAAAAGTGTATCCATTTTGACAAATCTTAAATCTACGATCTACCGGCTATTGCAAAGCGGAAAAAAATTCCACTTTGATTGATTTTGGCTGCTCCCCGCCGCCCATTATGTCATTGTGTCCCTCGTACTTGTGACTTTGGCTGTTAATAACTGAATTCAGATGGGGCCCATTCTGTGCTCCTTCTGGGTTATCTTGTAACATCGTCCTTTCATTTTTCCAATTTTCTCCATGATTGACAGATGATTGCCGTGATTCATTATTTTTTTTTGTGCTTGTCTTTTCCTTCTTCATACTTCAACCTCAAACGATTTTTGAGGTATAGGGGGGGAGGTGCTGCGCTAACCAGAAGAAAGCTATAAATCTCTGTCTGTGGTCAATTAATAAAATGACATAAAATCGCATAATGAATCGCATTAATCACATAAATAAGTGTTGACACTAAAAAACATTCAAGTCTATATAATCAGCATCATGTGTATGTGAAAAAAAGTGCATAAAAAATCCTTTTCAATTGGTATATACTAAATGACAAAAAAATCGCATGTAAAATCGCATAAATAAGTGTTGGCACTAAAAACATATAAATCTAGATAATCATGTGTTGGTGCACAAAGGGACATAAACACTACTTCATGTGAATAATTCTAAATAAAAATACATAGAATAAATCAGAAATAACCATCAAAAACATATCCTTATAAATGGTGCAAAACGTACAAAGTGCCAGTGCTTAAAGGTGATCTAGATATCGCAAATAAAACACATCAATCCAACGCAATATGGATAATAAATAATATAGATAAATGTCCCAATAATAGTGATATAAAATATATTGTGCTGGCCTGCGAAACAAATGACCAATGACATGCCAGTAAGTGCAGCAAACTTAAAGTGCCAGTGTAAGAGTCATTGAAGGTGCAAAAGCAAGTTCTGGTGTATTTAACAAAACAACAGTGGGGTGTCTGGGATGCAATTCACTCAGTGTCCTCTTCGTGCATAAAACACTAATGTAAGCAGTGGCCCCTTACCTAGCGGTGCTAGGTCAACCGCAAGAATTGTAGCTAAAACGCCAGGTCCTGAGCCTCAATCGTGTCCCTATATCCACGCTTGCCGGTGTTGGGTTATCCTAATGGCAGCTGATTACAAGTGGCTATGGTCCTATCAGGGGTCCTGGACCAGCGCAGATCCTAGCTCAGCCTCCACGTCTCAGGTATGTATGTACAGGAATATGCAGGACAAAGGTACTTGATAGTGAAGTATGTCTTAACCAGGTAGTGCTTTATTAAAAATCTTTAAGTAGATGTACTCACATAAAAACAATGCAGAGCAAACCTCTCTCCTACGAGCAGCGAACTCGTTCAGTGTCTAGCAATGTGAAACAGCCTATTCGGTCCCCTGAAGAAGTCACGTGATCGGTGATGACACGCGTAGGGACGGAATAGGCTGTTTCACATTGCTAGACACAGAACGAGTTCGCAGTGCTTTGGATCTGTGATACTTTACCCGCTGGGCTAAATAAAAAAAAAAAAAAAGGCTTTTCCTACCAGCTGATCCCTCTGTATTTAATCCAACAATGAAAACGAGAAAATGTTCTGTATGATAAATCAAATACTGTACAGGAATGTTCCTGACAGCTTATTACTTTTGTTTTTGGTGTAAAATATGGGTTTCCAGCTGAAATTAGCAGAACTGACACCAGGACACTGACACCAGGACACTGACACCAAGACACTGACACCAGGACACTGACACCAGGACACTGACACCAGGATACTGACACCAGGACACTGACTCCAGGACACTGACACCAGGACACTGACACCAAGACACTGACACCAAGACACTGACTCCAGGACACTGACACCAAGACACTGACACCAGAATACTGACACCAAGACACTGACACCAGAATACTGACACCAAGACACTGACACCAGGACACTGACACCAGGACACTGACTCCAGGACACTGACTCCAGGACACTGACACCAGGACACTGACACCAAGACACTGACACCAAGACACTGACACCAGGACACTGACTCCAGGACACTGACACCAGGACACTGACTCCAGGACACTGACTCCAGGACACTGACACCAAGACACTGACACCAGGACACTGACTCCAGGACACTGACACCAGGACACTGACTCCAGGACACTGACTCCAGGACACTGACTCCAAGACACTGACTCCAGGACACTGACTCCAAGACACTGACTCCAGGACACTGACTCCAGGACACTGACTCCAAGACACTGACACCAGGACACTGACTCCAGGACACTGACACCAAGACACTGACACCAGGACACTGACTCCAGGACACTGACTCCAGGACACTGACTCCAGGACACTGACTCCAGGACACTGACACCAAGACACTGACACCAGGACACTGACTCCAGGACACTGACACCAGGACACTGACTCCAGGACACTGACTCCAGGACACTGACTCCAAGACACTGACTCCAGGACACTGACTCCAAGACACTGACACCAAGACACTGACACCAGGACACTGACACCAGGACACTGACACCAAGACACTGACACCAGGACACTGACTCCAGGACACTGACACCAGGACACTGACTCCAGGACACTGACTCCAGGACACTGACTCCAAGACACTGACTCCAGGACACTGACTCCAAGACACTGACTCCAAGACACTGACTCCAGGACACTGACACCAAGACACTGACACCAAGACACTGACACCAGAATACTGACACCAAGACACTGACACCAGAATACTGACACCAAGACACTGACACCAGAATACTGACACCAAGACACTGACACCAGGACACTGACACCAGGACACTGACTCCAGGACACTGACTCCAGGACACTGACACCAAGACACTGACACCAAGACACTGACACCAGGACACTGACACCAAGACACTGACACCAGGACACTGACACCAGGACACTGACACCAGGACACTGACTCCAGGACACTGACACCAGGACACTGACACCAGGACACTGACTCCAGGACACTGACTCCAAGACACTGACTCCAGGACACTGACACCAAGACACTGACACCAGGACACTGACACCAAGACACTGACACCAGAATACTGACACCAAGACACTGACACCAGAATACTGACACCAAGACACTGACACCAGAATACTGACACCAAGACACTGACACCAGAATACTGACACCAAGACACAGACACCAGAATACTGACACCAAGACACAGACACCAGAATACTGACACCAAGACACTGACACCAGAATACTGACACCAAGACACTGACACCAGAATACTGACACCAAGACACAGACACCAGAATACTGACACCAAGACACTGACACCAGAATACTGACACCAAGACACTGACACCAGAATACTGACACCAAGACACAGACACCAGAATACTGACACCAAGACACTGACACCAGAATACTGACACCAAGACACAGACACCAGAATACTGACACCAAGACACTGACACCAGAATACTGACACCAAGACACTGACACTAGGACACTGACACCAGGACACTGACTCCAGGACACTGACTCCAGGACACTGACTCCAGGACACTGACACATTGGGGGTAATTACGAAAGGCAAATCCACTTTGCACTGAAAGTGCACTTGGAAGTGCAGTCGCTCTAATGCCCCGTACACACGGTCGGACTTTGTTCGGACATTCCAACAACAAAATCCTAGGATTTTTTCCGACGGATGTTGGCTCAAACTTGTCTTGCATACACACAGTCACACAAAGTTGTCGGAAAATCCGATCGTTCTAAACGCGGTGACGTAAAACACGTACGTCGGGACTATAAACGGGGCAGTGGCCAATAGCTTTCATCTCTTTATTTATTCTGAGCATGCGTGGCACTTTGTCCGTCGGATTTGTGTACACACGATCGGAATTTCCGACAACGGATTTTGTTGTCGGAAAATTTTATCTCCTGCTCTCCAACTTTGTGTGTCGGAAAATCCGATGGAAAATGTGTGATGGAGCCCACACACGGTCAGAATTTCCGACAACACGCTCCGATCGGACATTGTCCATCGGAAAATCCGACCGTGTGTACGGGCCATAAGTCTAAGGGGTAGATCTGAAATGAAGGGAAGCTCTTCTTATTTTATCATCCAATCATGTACAAGCTAAAATGCTGTTTTTTATTTTCCTTGCATGTCCCCCTCGGATCTACAGCGACTGAACTTCCAAGTGCACTTTCAGTGCAAAGTGGATTTTCCTTTAGTAAATAACCCCCATAGTTCTCAACTGTCCCTGATTTGGAGCAATGTCCCTCTGTCCCTCTTTCCCCTTCATTTGTCCCTCATTTTGGTCTGATCCATATAGTTGTATATAAAATGCACCTTTTTATCTTTCAAAAAGTGTTTCCCAGGGCTAAACCTTTCATCCAATTTCTAAATTGCTGCATTTGTACATTTTAAAAGTCAATATAAAGGAATAGTAGTGGTAAAGAAAAAGCCCTTTTATGTTTAATTAACCTTTTTTTTGGTTAATTCTCCTTTTAAGGGGGTGTGGCAGGGGGCGTGTCCTATGCCTACATACGTTTGATAGTAGGTGTCCCTCATTCCCATCTCAAAATGTTGGGAGGGACACTGACAGCGGGACACTGACACCACTGTCAGGAACATTCTGCAGTAACCCTGAGATGCACAGGAGTGCACAGGCTTGGACTGGCTGGTACCCATCCAGTTGTGAATAGACATGTGCCAGTGCTCACGCGCGATCACGCACAGATGTGCGCATGTTAGCCATTTACATTGGCACCTAGTGGCCTATACAAGTGCAGTAGCTGCACTAGTCCTTTGCTGTTTGATCTGCAGCTGTTCCTGTGTTCCTTGCATCTTTTCCTGTTGATTCCTGTGCTGGACCCGGCTTGCTCTTGACTTCGCTTGATCGCTGCCTACCTTGACCTTGGCCTGTTCTGGACTTTGCTCTGCCTTCTGATATCTGCCTGATCCTGTGTTGCCAAATCCTGCCTGTCTCCTGGCGATCCTTCGCTTACTGTCTATGCCTGCATCTGCCTGCTTATTGCTGACCTGGCTTGTCTGACCACGCATCTGGTCGCTACCACTGCTGTCTGCAAACTAGAAGTCTGCTGCCTTCCATTCCAGCTGAATGACTCCACCACTCACCTCTTCATCCAGCGGAGAGATCACAGAGGCACCTCTACCTCACCGCACTCCTGTGACCACTGACGCAACATCGGTGGTTCTCGAGTCAGGGCTGTACGAGAGGCCTCCTTCTGCACGTCAGGCTCAACCACAAGGAACGTGACCAGGACGCTGACGCCAGGACGCTGACACCAGTCAGATAAAGATTAGTACGAACATGCACAGAAAAATATCGCAGTGCTGGCAGCATACAGATTTTAACCACTTGAGCTCCAGAAGGTTTTACCCCTCTTTACGACCAGGCCATTTTTTGCGATACGACTGCGTTACTTTACCTGACAATTGCTCGTGCATGCGACGCGACAATCTTGCAAAAAAAAAAAAAAAAAACAAGCAATATTTTTTTACTTTCTGCACTAAAACATTCCCAATAAAAAAAATGTAAAAAATCTAATTTCTTCATCAATTACCAATCACCAATATGTATTCTGCTACATATTTTTAGTAAAACAAAACAATACATGTATATTAATTGGTTTTCGCAAAAGTTATAGCGGCAACAAACTATGGTATTTTGTTTTTTAAATTTTTTTACTAGTAATGGCGGCGATCAGCGACCTATAGCAGGACTGAGATATTGCGGCGGACAAATCGGACACTGACTGACACTTTTGACACTTTTTTGGGGACCATTGACACCAAAACAGTGATTAGTGCTGTTGTGGAAATGTTTACTAATGTATGTTGTCAGATGTCCTCCAGTGTCAGATTTGCTGTAATGCGCTCATGTGAGGGTATTCGCACATACAGACGTTGATGGAAGACCATTGGCTGCGGAAACCTTCCCGTGGACACGGTAGATCTGCTCTTTTAAGGATGTTTGTTTTTGCCTCACCAAGAGACTGGCCACCTCATGGGGACTGCATTAATGCTCCTATTAAGCAGATCTGCGTACATGGGAACCATAGCATAACCATACAAAATGATGGCTCTCTGAGCCATGATAGAGTACGGCTCACGTCATTGGAAGCAGTGGAAATGTGCACACGATCGTGTTCAGAGTCATGTAAGTAGTGTTTAAATTGTAAGACACTTTGCATCTCACAAGACGCTTGCCGCAAGGCTCAGCACATGACCATCTTCACACGTCACTACTGGAATTCTATTTGAATATATACATGTGTGTGATTGGTTCTTTTGAAAGGAGGGGGCAGTGGGCGGGACAAAATACATTAGGGGGCATGGTTTGTGGTGTAGTGCTTGCTGAGGCCGCCTAACCAGTTTTGGGGGGGGGGGTGGCAAATAGTATCACCCCCCGGTTACCCCATCTATAATGGGCAGTGCTCCTCCCGGGCTTCACCGGCGGCTTTCCTTGCTCTGCAGTGGCGACGGCGTTCCCTTCCCCTGCTCTCCACGGGCATCGCGGCGGCTTCCATTTCCTCCCTCCTCCTCAGCGGCCAATTGGGACTCTTCTCTTTTCGGCCAATCGGAAAATGGGTTTCAGACCTGCTTCTGATTGGCCAGATTGAGGATCAGTGTTTCAATAGTGAATACTCATTCGCTGTTGTAACACCTGGGTGGGCTCCTGGCGCAATGCTCTGCGTCACAAGCCCACCCTATTTTGAAGCCTATTAGAGCCTCTGGCACTAATCAGGTGTGTGACAGGAGTCACCTTGGATGGGGGGGCTTGGGGAACACAGGTTACCTTGGAGAGCACTGGAAGCTTCTTGTTCAGCTCCCCCATCCCCTCCTATGTGTAAGTCACCCTGTGTCTATTAGGATCACAGAGTGAACCCCAGTTCCCAGTCTGCCCTCAAGATTATATGAAGATAAAGTCCACCGTTCATCAGAGACCATTTCTAGATGGTTTGAGGTGGGGTGGGGGTTGCTATTTGTTTGTTAGGTGTGGCTGTATCCCATTGTTCTATTGTGTCTGCCTTGGGTATTATGGGATGTGTATGTGTATTTGCTGTGAGGAGTGAGGGGGGAATTCCTCCAACAGCTCTCCCTGCTGATTGGACAGTCTACTGCTGAGAAGTTTGAATATCTCTGTGTGCCTGTGTTCAAATAAACAGTTCATGTTGAACAGCCAAAACGAGTACTGCCTGGTTATTGGTTGTCAGTGGTTGGAATATCTGATATCCATATTCAGACCGGAGGAAGCGGTATATGACGAAAGCACTCAAGCGAAGTGTGGGAACGTTTCGTTACAAGGTGCTTAAAAAAACACCCCCCTGCCGCTGTAATTCACACGTCCGACGTCCTGAAAGGGTTCGGACGCAAGAATAGGGGGTGGTGGTGTCCTGTCAGAATAGCGGCCGTGGATGGAGCATGGGGGTGGTGGCTGTGGATAGAGGGGCGGTGCTCCGGCACCACTAATGGATGGGCCGCCACTAACACCATACACTGGTTGGGTCGGAAGAGTGGCGCCCTGGATGCTGTATTTGAGATGCGTTTAGAAACCATCAATAGCCGTGATGATAGTACAAGGATCCATACAACAGAAAACCAACACCGAGGAAGTACCGAGATTGTCCATATCAATTATTGTTGTCGTGGGGCAATTTTTTGGAGTAACCTCTGACACAACCATCATTCACACAGAGGAAGCATCTGGAATAAATTATTTAACACGACGTACAGGCTTCAAAAATGTGTGCAAAACTGGTCAATAATGCATTATAACACAATAGGCACCTTAATAGGTGTCTATATTATCTAAAGTTTAAGTGCACCTCTTCAACGAGCCGGTAAATGGTGGATATTATAATGGCTTGAGAAAATGATTTTATTTTTGAACAGAATAGTCACCTTCATTATCTGGGAAAGATTTACATTGTATCAGCAAATAGATCATTTTTCTTAATGATAAAAGCTGGAGAGAATAAGCCGTTTTCATGAATAGATGAGAGTAGAATTTTTATTCCCATGCTCCTCTCGGTGACCGTGAATCCATCTGACGCAGACTAGGTTCACCAAGTTGTTGAGAAATAAACATCAGGTACAGAACAACACAATGTATATATTCCACTGTAATTTCAATTGTAGTGATTAAGCGATATGTGACGGCGCAGCCTATGATCAGCTCAGCTGAGAGGGGAGAACGCAGACAGGGACCTTGTTAGCAATCTCGACACCAAATCAGACATGACAATTTCTTCATACAGATGACGCTCTCTTCTAGGGACGCAGAGCCGCATCTTAATGAGAAATGAGCAGAGTCTAAAAACTGATTCTACCAGGAACACTAGTTGAAGAACAAGGTATGAAGTCAAATTCAAGACAAAAGGTTTCTATAAAGGTTGATATCTTGGTCAGGATTGGGGTAGGCTTCAAGTTGATCTAAACCCAACCACATAATTGTCCTATAAACTTAAAGCTGACCCCCAGCCTGCCTTTCAGTCTTGCACAGTTGTACCGACTCCTCTCCTGGACTGAAATGGCTTCCTCTGATTTCACTGCACACTGTGAGCTTCTCATCAATGTGGCCTCAGAATCCCTCTCATGACTTCCAGTGGTATTCTGAATCCCTGCCAGGACTTCCACTGGTACTCAAAGAACCCCTGAAACGACTTCCAGTGGTACTCTCAGAATCCCTGCCAAGACCTTCAGAGTTCCCAATGATGAAATTGGCCATGTCCTCTGACCAGAAGGGTATTTAAGTTCCAGGCCTTGAAGTGGATGTTGCTGTGTCTTATCTACAGCTACCGGAGAGCTAAAGAGCTATATTACTTAGTTGCCAGTTGTCTGTTTCTTGCCAACCTGGGTTGACCTGACTAATCTCTTGCATGCTGCCTGACTAGACTATGCTCAGACCTACTCTTGCTCATTACCTTCTTAGACTATGTTTGTACCTGACAAATTTCTTGCTTGCTTCCTGAAAAGACTATGATTGGACCTTACTTTGCTTTTCCTTGCTGTCTGCCTAAACTGTGTGTCACAGTCAGGGGTCAGGTTCAGAGACCAGTAGCTATAGCAGTTGAGATGCTACCACCGACCAGCAGGATAGGTACACACGCAGGACATGGACTCACCTGAGGTTTAAGCATTTACGGGTATGCACCAGAGCTCCTGATGGTGGAGATGGGTTTTTCTGCAAGTTACTATGAGGTCACAATCCTCAAGATTGCCCCAGCAGAAGGTGAGCTAGCCAGTGTTTAGTAGCAGATATAGCAGGTAGGGATCAAGCAGAAGCGTTGCCAGTAAACAAGCCAAAGGTCAGTAACAAGTGGCTGCAGGTTGGGATCAAGCAGAAGCGTAGTCTAGGAGCAAGCCAATGGTCAGTAACAAGTGGTTGTAGGTTGGGATCAAGTAGAAGCGTAGTCTAGGAACAAGCCAATGGTCAGTAACAAGTAGCTGCAGGTTGGAATCAAGTAGAAGCATAGTCTAGGAACAAGCCAATGGTCAGTAACAAGTGGTTGGAGGTTGGGATCAAGTAGAAGCGTAGTCTAGGAACAAGCCAAAGGTCGGTAACAAGTGGTTGCAGTAACAAGTGGTTGTAGGTTGGGATCAAGTAGAAGCGTAGTCTAGGAACAAGCCAATGGTCAGTAACAAGTAGTTGCAGGTTGGAATCAAGTAGAAGCATAGTCTAGGAAGAAGCCAATGGTCAGTAACAAGTGGTTGGAGGTTGGGATCAAGTAAAAGCGTAGTCTAGGAACTAACAAAGGTCGGTAACAAGTGGTTGCAGGTTGGGATCAAGTAAAAGCATAGTCGAGAAACAAGCCGAAGGTCAGTAACAAGTGGTAGCAAAGATACAGTATGTGTGGCAACAGGAATGACAAAAGTGAGATATTGGCTGGAGAGAACATAATAATCTGGCAAAAAGGAAGTGCAGAGACATGGTTTAACTAGGAAGTACATGAAAGGAGCAAAGAGTTCAAGGATCACCAGAAACAAGTTTCAATGCAAGAGCTTCCAAGGAATTGTCTTGGGAGCTGTCCAGCATCTCAGGTGGCTCAGCAAGAAGAGATACCGCCAGACACAGCAGAGGTTGCAGGTTCAGATCTGGGTCTGGAAACTATGCGTGGACCTGACTATACTCTTGCTTGCTGCTTGACTGGACTCCATTTCAGCCACCCACCCTGGTGGGGCAATCCTGAGGGCAGTGACCTGGTGTAAGTTTGCAGTAAAGTAAACCAAGACCACTAGGGCTCGGGTGAGTGCACATCCACTGCCAGGGGGCACCACAACAGTTGCTGTTGTCGCTACCTATTGAATATTGCACAAGAGGGATTGGGTGTTTGAGGTTGCCAAGGGTTATAATAGGAATCCCACCACTGCACTGTTTGGTGTATGAAGAAGACACAATGACACAGAAGAAGGTGTTGTAGGACTGTTATCATTTATTGAGCATTTTCTATACATGTTGGATAGTTATACTACAGTATATGTAGTGCATCCCCTGTAGGAATAGGGATTCCACACCCTGCACAGCCAGGCACACCAAATTTTCACAGGCTCGCTTGAGACAAGAAAACAGTCCAGCAACTTTGTTTTTTTTTTTTTGTATATTTTTATTAGGGGTTAATAAACTTGGATGGGGATAGGATGAGTATGGGATGCCCACTAGACTGGAACAAAGTCTCTTCAGGGACACTCTAACTATATAAACTCTCTGTATACATTCCTCTTCCTCCAGCACATCACTTGCTTGCAGAACAACACAGACCCAGCTGGAACAGTGCTTTGGAAAATCTGGCCAGGCACTCAGCCAGATTAAGCAAAAGCCCCTTACAGGCAGGGACCGTGGGCCCCTTTGTGTGGAGAAAAAGTCCAGGTTCCAGCTTCATTCCTGTGGCTACTGACCCCAGCACCACCTCTTCAGGCAGTGCCAGCCCACCTCGCTGCAGCTGCCCCTTTCACTAGTCCTCCTAGATACATCCCACAGTCCTCCCAGACTGGCACTCAGCAGTCCATCCGGCTGTCTTCTCCCTGGAGATCTCCTGGACGTGCTCGCTGGCTCCTGCTGTCCTCACTCTTGCTCCTGTGTCTCTGGACAGGACTCCTCCGTGTGTCTTGAGAGGACCTCTCCAGCACCCGAGCCCCAGGCCTGAGGTCACCCCCCTCCAGACTAGGGGGCTACCCTCACAGGGCCTCCTCAGCACTCCATCTCCAGCTTCCACCTGAATTCCACACTGCCTCTGCTGGCCTGACTTAAGAGGAGCCTACCCCCTGCCAGCCCGTTTGCTAAGGATTGACTGGGGCCCTCATCAATACTCCAGGCCCTCATCAATGCTCCTCCTAACCTCACTCTCATTCTTCTGGAAACCTCTCTAACCAAGGTTCCAGCAAGTAGGGTGGAGGTACAAGAGGTGCTGCCTGATGAATCATCCAGCCTCCCTGGATCACTCACCCTGACCCAGATTCAAGCCAAGCCTAAATTTACCTACACTACAGAAAAATCTATGTACGACGTAGCACTCTACACTAGATGGTTCTACATATAGTTTTATGTTAAGTTATGACTTTCTTCTCTGAAGTTTGCCAAACCAAATCCAAGATCGTATTTGATGGAATAAAAACATATTCATTGTTTATGATACAGAGTAAAAAACAAAATCTTATCCGGTTGGGGTTTACTTCCACTTTAAAGAAAATAACACACTAGTGACGTACACCTCGGCTTCTCTGTAAATGTGTCCAGCCGTTTCCTGCCTTATGGTTATGGTAGATTTAAGCAATACATTTGGGGTCATTAACCATCGGGTATTAAAAACTCGGAGTGATTTCTTTTCTCCGAGCGTTCGATGAGAGCAGTGCTGTGATAATGGGCACCCATAAGGTGATCTGAGTATAAAGCACATGTTCTCTCCGCGCTCAAATCACCGTCTCTATTCATCACCAACAAAATACACGTTCATATTTCCAACGCTCCCCCCCCCCACCACCATGATACCGAACATGTATTGAGAAACCCCACTCCTTACTCCGCCGCTAATTCATCACAGACAAAACAAGTTAGAAATCATGCGGTTTATTGTTTCGGTAATGTTCATGCCTTTGTACGCCCAACGTAGATAAAGGCGATGTTTGATCTGTGGGTTGACCAGCAAAGAAAAAATAATCTGTTTGTAGACGAGGTTTGTTTTCCATCCCTTTTATTTATTTATTTTTTTAAAGGAATGCAAATCTGCCAGATAGGGCTGTAACTAAGAGTTATGGGGCCCCATTGCAAAATGTAGAGCCCCCCCCCCCCCCCCAACTCTCTGTAAAAACTTGAGATGTCAACAGTGACAATAAATGCCTTCAAAGAGGGGGGCGACTCTAAAGCTGCCCCGTACAGCGCGATCTTCAGCTCGGCTTGCAAAACGACTTCTGTTATAGAAGTCAATGCAAGACGCTCCGAGGTCGCCCCCAAAGTAGTACAGGAACCTTTTTCTAAGTCGGAGCCACTTGAGTCGCTCGTTTTAGAACGGTTCCATTGCAATGCATGGATCGCCCGACAGGTCGTCCCTGTGTGAACCGGCACTAAAGGGGTTGTAAAGTGTATTTGTTTTTATTAATATAACAAGCGTGTCATACTTGCCTGCACTGTGCAATATAATTGCACAGATCAGCCTCTATTCTCCTCTTCTGGGGTCCCCCCCACTGGCACTCCTGGCTCATCCTCTTCTCAAGGGGCCCCATAGCCAGCCGCTTCCTATGGTGGCACACCACCTGCAGGTTTGCTCCTGAGCCGGGCTGTGTGCGTCTATCGACACACACACAGCTCAGCTTGGCCCCACCCCCTTCTCCCTTCTCACAGTATTTAAATGACAGCAGCGGGAGCCAATGGCCCTGCTGTGCTTGTAAGGAGAGAGAGAGAGAGAGACCAACACCCACTGCAGATGGGTACAGCGCTGGATCGAGATAGATCTCAGGTATAAGGGGGTGAGGGGGCTATACAACTAGTGGGACATTTTCTACCAGGCCCCCCCCCCATCCATTCGTCCAGCCCCCTAATCTACATGCAGGGTACCAGAGGCATGGATTTCAATAGGGTTTTTTTTTTTTTTTAAGCACATGATTAGAGCCTGTGGCTCTTATAGGCTTCAAAAAAGGCTGCTGCGCCCTGAGCATACCCACTTGTGTGACAATAGCGAAAGAACATTCGCTATTGGACACATTGATCCTCCTCCCGGCCAATCAAGAAGCCACTATTGGTCAGGGAGTCTTAGGACTCCCTGGCCAATCCTGTCTCAGGACACACTTCCTGTACCTGTGTGGCCGGGAGGACAATGTCCAACTGTGTGCTCGCCGGATCGGCCCCAGCTCTTCCTTCCCCTTACTCCATAATGTAAGGCAGCATTCACAGTGTCTTGTGTCTCCCACCGTTCTTCTCCGTTCGTGATCAGTGCCGTTCGTGATCACCGCGGTTCATCTCCGTTCATGATCACCACCATTCATCTATGTTCGTGATCACCGCTGTTCATCTCCGTTCATGATCACCGCCATTCATCTATGTTCGTGATCACCGCTGTTCATCTCCGTTCGTGATCACCGCCGTTCATCTCCGTTCATGATCACCGCCATTCATCTACGTTTCGTGATCACCGCTCTTCATCTCCTGTGGTGGGGGGTGGCTGGTTATCACCGCCATTCGTCTCCGTTCGTGATCACCGCTGTTCGTCTCCATTCGCGATCACCGCCATTCATGTACATTCGTGATCACCACCGTTCGTGATCGCCGCCCTTCGTCTCCCGCCGCGGGGGGTGGCTGGTTATTACCACCGTTTGCACCGCCGTTTGTCTCTCCCAGGGGGGTAATGTTAGTTTTTGCGGCTGACCCACCGAAATTTTGCTCCCACTTCCGGCCCAGATTGCCACACCCCCCCTCCTCTCCTTCCCCCGCAGTCTTTTGGGTCACATCGCAGGTCCCAGAAGACTACGGGACCAGTCACAAGGCACACCGCGGCTCGCTCATGCGCAGTAGAAAATCAGCCATGAAGCTGCAAGGCTTCACTTCCTGTTTCCCTTACTCCCTACACCCGAAGCCGATTGAAGAATGAGCGCAGGTGACGACATCGCTGGATCCCTGGACAGGTAAGTGTCCTTATATTTGTAGTTGATGTCTTTAAATTTTTTGGGGAGAATCTGGGGATCCTCTTTAGTGCAGGGAATGCGTTAAGGTAAAAAAAATATCTAGCCATTAAAAATGTTTTAACTAGGAATAGGCTGCCGGGTCAGACCATACTGTGCTTGTTTGGAGGTCCGGCATATGGTTTGTAAAGTAATGTAAACAAAAGGGCGGGATTGTGTAAAAGTAAATAATAAATGCTCTAAAGTTCCCCCCCATATTTCCACCATACCCTTCAGATCTGCTATGCATTTACTATTTCCAGCCTATAGCAGAATGACGGCCGGGCAGGAAGTAGTCTGTCACACCACATCTCCGATCTTGGTAAAGAGCCTCTGACGGACACTTTTTTTTTTTGCTTTATATTTCTTAAAAGTTTTCATCATTACAGACCAAATTACATTCTTATTGGAGAATATAGCACGCAGGCCGGGACGAGGGGTGGGCAGGAGGGACGGCTGCCCTGGGCACTTTTGTATAATTTGAGGTGGGGGGAGGGGGGCACTACAAGGAGATTGGGGGAGAGGATTTGTATTAGGAGGGGGAATCTGGGGGGGGGGCAGCAGGGGATAATGCCCTGTACACATGATCGGACATTCCGACAACAAAATCCTAGGATTTTTTCCGACGGATGTTGGCTCAAACTTGTCTTGCATACAGACGTAAAACACGTACGTCGGGACTCTAAACGGGGCAGTAGCCAATAGCTTTCATCTCTTTATTTATTCTGAGCATGCGTGGCACTTTGTCCGTCGGATTTGGGTACACGCGATCGGAAATTCCGACAACGGATTTTGTTGTCGGAAAATTTTATAGCCTGCTCTCCAACTTTGTGTGTCGGAAAATCCGATGGAAAATGTGTGATGGAGCCCACACACGGTCGGAATTTCCGACAACAAGGTCCTATCACACATTTTCCATCGGAAAATCCGACCGTGTGTACGGGGCATAAGAATTGTTCTTGGAGGGGAAATTTGTTAGGAGTAGTGATTTAGGGGGGATTCATGTTGGGAGGGGGAAAGAGGATTTACTAGCTGTGCTAGTAGGGTACATGTGCTAGGAGGATACATTTTGGGGGAGGGAGATTTGTGCTAGGGGGGCTGATTTTTTTTGGGGGGGGGGGTATTTGTGCTGGGAAAATTTTGGGGGGATGGGGGGGCAAAGATTTGTTCTGGGAGGGGGGATTTCAGCAGGGGGGTGGATTTAAACTTGGAGGAGGGGGAATACTTAGGGGGTAAGCATGCAGATTATTGCTCAATTTTTTTGGGGGGGGGGATTTTTGCTGACACATACTGTAATGCTCATACATCTTGGGGGGGGCGCAGTTTGGCATGCTCACCCTGGGCTCCAGATGACCTTGTCCCAGCACTGATAGCACATATCTTAGTATTAAACTAATACAAAAAATGCTTATTTCCAAAACATCACATAAGGTCAACCCAAAGCAAATTCTGAAATTTTCTTTCTTTTTCTTACACATATCATCTATACAACATAACAAGCATTATAAACATCTACAAATATTAAAATAATATACACAAACATACAAAAACAAACAAACAAAAAAAAAAAAAACCCACACACAAATAAATAAATCAAGCGACTAATCCAATATTCGCCTGATGTAATGAGCTATATACCTATGTCTATGAGAAAAGTTACTACTGCAGGTGGATTATTTCACCCCTTTCTTAGCTACCCAATGGTATGGCCCTCCATTTTCCTTCTGAAACCATACTTACTATCATCAACTACAATTGACCACCCTACAAAGGAACAACGAAAGCCAATGAAGAAGGGACCAATATCCACGGTTTCCACAGTTTGTTTAAGTTATTAGGTATTGCCCCTATTAAAATAAATTTGTTGTTCCTTAAGAAGGTTATCATTTACTTGAAGACGCCATTCCTCAAATGAGGGTATGCTCGGGGACATCGATTTTAGGGCAATTAACTTTCGTGCTATAAACAATAATCTACTAACTGATATCAAAATCTCAATATGGAAAAAGCTCTTCATCGAGATAACCCAATAAGCTCTTCTTAGGATCCATATCGATATGAGTATAAAAAAACTTCATTAATTGTAGTCGCCACCTCTTGCCAGTATCTAAAAAATTTAGGACACTTCCACGACATATGTATGAGATCAGTGGGAGATTTTTTGGCACCGTGGACAATCCGGGGAATCACGCCTGCCCCACTTAAATCTTCACCGGTGTTCTATATACCCCACATATTATGAATAATTGAGACAAACATTGTGCAGGTGGTAATGAAACTAAAGGCGCCCTTTCCAAAATGGTTTGCCTGACTGTCAGGGCTGGGCTCAGCCCTTCCTTCTCTGAGCTGGCCACTCAGCTGTCGGCTAATTGCCAGCTCCTATCTCTCCACAGTTACTCAGCTGTTGATGATATCCTGCTCGTCAGTCCTGCCTACTTAAGCCGTCCAGTCCAGAGGAGCTCTGCCTTCGCCTTGGTCAACATCACAAAGACTATTAACCGATATAAAAACAGAAAATGACTCCTGCGCACAAGTGGTCGACCCAATATAGAAGGAACACACTGGCCTTGCTGCCCTCAAGGATGGGGATTCCTAGCAAACAAAGACATAAAAAGAGAAAAGGGCGCACCAGCCATGTGCATTATCTTTTGTAAAACATTTATTAGATAAAATGATAAAGGAAATTACTCACAAGCAGTAAAAAATCATGTGCCATAAACCTTGGACATCAACTTGCAACAAGTGGTATAGATGATGAACAAAACCTTCCAAAGGTGTTTCCAAGGAATATATACACTGCCCGCTTACGCGTTTCGAAGGGCTCATCCCTTCTTCATCAGAGCTCAGCAGTGAACCCTCCTTCAGTAGTCCCTGTATATATATAGTAGTAATGGATGCAAAGCAAGCCCAATCAACGGATGGGGCGGGGCACATAGGGCTTCTCCCTTCCTGGGAGATCCTCCCTCCTACACTCTTTGCCTGTACAAACGGATAGCCCATCATGATTTAGAACATGTATTAATATAATAATAAAAATGGAAATAGATTGATAAATAGATTCATTACTAGATATAGTAAAAAGAAAAAAGAAGAAAAAACTGGTGAGTGCCGCTGTATTGTAATGCAGTTAAAACCCAGCAGGGGCTAGTCATAGGGGTGCATGTTCAGCAGTGATAGATGTGTGCATGTGTACACACACCTGTATATATATATATATAGAGAAAGGGATATGTGGGCACAGAAAGGTGCAGAGTGGCATGGGGTAAATGCATCTGTTAGGCAAGAAGGAAAGTTCATGTTATTAGACTTATATATAAACAGAGATCGACACTGTACCTTACATGTTCAGTACACCCTGATCGCTTAAAAGCTGTAATGTGTGTGGAGAAGAGCAGCTCGCCGGTTCCATCTGGATGTGTATTAAGTGTTGGAACGCACGCCAGTGCGTTTGCGTTCCAGACAGGAGGAAGGGGCGGTGCGCGTCATTACCTCTGTGCCCCCTGCCGCTTACCGATGACGCAAGCGGCAGGGGATAGCGCGGCGCCATGCTAGTAGAGGCAGACGCTTCGAGGGGGCGAGGCCAGCACAGTGTAGACCACGGGACCGCCCCGCAAGTGACTACACGAAAGCACTTCACAGACAAGCCGGCCGTCACACACTAAGTCACGGGGGCTGCTACACACTGACAGGCAGTGAACACACACATATCTATGTCACAGATCTTTACCAAAAGTCAATGGTGACTAATGGATAGTAAACAGCTTGTATAGTGTTATGCTAAATAGCATTTAGGACTGTCAGCGGTACTAGTAGTACATGTATATGTGTATAGAGATAGATGCACAATATAACAGGATGCACAACCCATATGCCCATCTGCACATTACATAAATACCCACATTACTGTAACCCATGTGGCACCTGAGGCAGCAAGGAAAAATTATTATATATGGATTAGTCCTTCATTTATATAATAATTTTTCCTTGCTGCCTCAGGTGCCACATGGGTTACAGTAATGTGGGTATTTATGTGCATCTATCTCTAGTGTTATGCTAAATAGCATTTAGGACTGTCAGCGGTACTAGTAGTACATGTATATGTGTATAGAGATAGATGCACATAAATACCCACATTACTGTAACCCATGTGGCACCTGAGGCAGCAAGGAAAAATTATTATATAAATGAAGGACTAATCCATATATAATAATTTTTCCTTGCTGCCTCAGGTGCCACATGGGTTACAGTAATGTGGGTATTTATGTAATGTGCAGATGGGCATATGGGTTGTGCATCCTGTTATATTGTGCATCTATCTCTATACACATATACATGTACTACTAGTACCGCTGACAGTCCTAAATGCTATTTAGCATAACACTATACAAGCTGTTTACTATCCATTAGTCACCATTGACTTTTGGTAAAGATCTGTGACATAGATATGTGTGTGTTCACTGCCTGTCAGTGTGTAGCAGCCCCCGTGACTTAGTGTGTGACGGCCGGCTTGTCTGTGAAGTGCTTTCGTGTAGTCACTTGCGGGGCGGTCCCGTGGTCTACACTGTGCTGGCCTCGCCCCCTCGAAGCGTCTGCCTCTACTAGCATGGCGCCGCGCTATCCCCTGCCGCTTGCGTCATCGGTAAGCGGCAGGGGGCACAGAGGTAATGACGCGCACCGCCCCTTCCTCCTGTCTGGAACGCAAACGCACTGGCGTGCGTTCCAACACTTAATACACATCCAGATGGAACCGGCGAGCTGCTCTTCTCCACACACATTACAGCTTTTAAGCGATCAGGGTGTACTGAACATGTAAGGTACAGTGTCGATCTCTGTTTATATATAAGTCTAATAACATGAACTTTCCTTCTTGCCTAACAGATGCATTTACCCCATGCCACTCTGCACCTTTCTGTGCCCACATATCCCTTTCTCTATATATATATATATACAGGTGTGTGTACACATGCACACATCTATCACTGCTGAACATGCACCCCTATGACTAGCCCCTGCTGGGTTTTAACTGCATTACAATACAGCGGCACTCACCAGTTTTTTCTTCTTTTTTCTTTTTACTATATCTAGTAATGAATCTATTTATCAATCTATTTCCATTTTTATTATTATATTAATACATGTTCTAAATCATGATGGGCTATCCGTTTGTACAGGCAAAGAGTGTAGGAGGGAGGATCTCCCAGGAAGGGAGAAGCCCTATGTGCCCCGCCCCATCCGTTGATTGGGCTTGTTTTGCATCCATTACTACTATATATATACAGGGACTACTGAAGGAGGGTTCACTGCTGAGCTCTGATGAAGAAGGGATGAGCCCTTCGAAACGCGTAAGCGGGCAGTGTATATATTCCTCGGAAACACCTTTGGAAGGTTTTGTTCATCATCTATACCACTTGTTGCAAGTTGATGTCCAAGGTTTATGGCACATGATTTTTTACTGCTTGTGAGTAATTTCCTTTATCATTTTATCTAATAAATGTTTTACAAAAGATAATGCACATGGCTGGTGCGCCCTTTTCTCTTTTTATGTCACAAAGACTATTGCCTGTGATCCTGATCAAGACTTGCTTTGCTGACATCCCTTCTGGCTCCAGATCCCGCTTGCTGTTCCACTACATTGATCTCTGACTTCTGGCTTGGCTGACTATCCGTTCCGGTTACTGAAATTTGGCTATGTTTTGACTACATTTGTTCTTTTTACTTTTATTATTAAACAAGTGTGATTTACCTGTACTTCTGTCTCGGCCTGATTTCATGGTTTCTGACACGGACATCATCTGAAATATCCCTTTGGTGTATCTCCCACCCGGGCTGACACCCTTATCTTGATATGGCCTCATAAGTTGGCCATATAAAGATGAAATAATGCCTTTTTTCTCAGTCGCCACTGCTAACGAACTTAAGAGTGGCGTCGATCTTATCACTATCTTTCCCACTTTAAACTGAGACTGTACCGCGTGCCGTAATTGTAGACATTTTTAAAAAAGTTACGATGAGGCAATTGAAAAGATTCTTGCAAATTCTGAAAGGAGCGTAGAACGTTATGTGAATAAAGCTGGGCTATATATTGAAGCCCCTGGGAACACCAACGCTCGAATCCCTCCAATTTACATAGTTCTTTAAATTGCCTATTCCCCCAAAGTGGTGAGCACTCCGAGGCCCCTTCAAATTTCGTTATACTCCTCATTTCCTGCCAGACCCCATTCATAAGTGTCAATGTTGGACCTTTACAGGTATAAGAAGCGAGAGCTCCAGATTTCAGCTGAGCCAGAAGATTGTAATGAGAACAATTACTTAACAACAAGGACTATATAGGATCTTCCCAATTCACAACTCCCCAACCAGCAAAATGCTGAAGTTGGGAGGCCGTGAAATAAAGTCTCGGCTGAGGCACCGCCAATGCGTCATCCATCCCCATCCCTAGCTCGCTGGAGAATTGATATCTTTCCTTTCCATAATAGCCTTCGAAATGATTCTATGTTTTTTTTTTTAACCATTCAAGAGGTATCCATATCGGTGAATTGTGAAGGACGTATAATAATTGAGGGGCCCAAATCATTTTTATAAGGTTTGCTCGGCCCACCACCGATAACGGCAGCTTGATCCACGCCGTGCTCTCAAGTTGGAATTTAGTGAGAATAGGAGGAGTTATATATTAAATAGTCTTCCACCCCTAGAATGTATCCCTATTCCCAAATATTTAAACAATGAAACAATTTTAATTTGCTGAGCCTCTCTTAAAGCGGAGTTCCACACAATCCCATACTAGGATTGCATACGTTACTAAAGTCCCCCATAATCAAGACGGACGCTCTTTACCACATGATCAGCTGTGTCCAATCACAGTGTAAACAGGAAAAGCCGTGTATCGGCTTTTCCTCTACTTGCACTGACAGGCGCAAGTAGAGGAGAGCCGATCGGCTGCTTTCCTGACAGGGAGGGGGGGTCTGCGCTGATTGATTATCAGTGTAGCCCCTCCCCCCAGGATTCCCACCCAGGATCACCAGGGATGCCCACCCATGGCCACCAGGTAAGCCCACTAGAGCCCACCAGGGATGGTAATTCCTGCTTTCCTCACAGGGAGGGGGGTCTGCGCTGATTGATTATCAGTGCAGCCCCTCCCCCCAGGATGCCCACCCAGGACCACCAGGGATGCCCATCCATGGCCACCAGGTAAGCCCACTAGAGCGCACCAGGGATGGTAATCATTGCCCATTAGAGATGGCACTCTGTGCCCATCAGTGATGCCTGCCAGTGCCTCTGATCAGTGCTGCCTATCAGTGCCCATCAGTGCTGCCTATCAGTGCCACCTATGAGTGCCCATCAGTGCTGTATATCAGTGCACATCAGTGCTGCATAAAAGTGCTACCTCATCATTGCCAATCAGTACTGCCTCATCAGTACCCAACAGTAAAAGAGAAAACCTACTTATTTACAAAGTTTTTTTAACAAAAAACAAGAATTTTTATTTTGTTCTTTTTTTTTTTTTGTAGCGCAAAAAAAATATAAAAACCCCAATGGTGATCAAATACCACCCAAAGAAAGCTCTATTTGTGGGAACAAAATGATAAAAATGTTGTTTGGGTACAGCGTCGCAGGACCGCACAATTGTCATTCTTAATGTGACAGCGCTGAAAGATGAAAATTGGTCTGGGCAGGAAGGTGTATAAGTGCCCCCCGGTATTGAAGTGGTTAAGGAGAAATCTAACGTAAAAAAAAAAAAAAAGAATTTGGGTTCCCCCAGAAATCCTCACCAGACCTGGATCTGATCCTGGAAGGAAGGGGGGGGGGGGGGGGACGAGTGAAAAATGTGTGTGTTGTAAATGTAGCGATTTGCTTCTTTACTACGTGGTTTGTGAATACATCCCATAATAACAAACTGATATTGGGGTTCAGTCCTATTTACTCGGTTATTCCTATAAATAATAAGTCATTTCCTCTTCCAAAAATAAATATTCATATACACATCATATTCATTCTATGTGACATTAATCAGTACATCTACAATAATAAAGTGTAACATTTAAAGTGCTCTCAGTGTATGTGAAATATTATTGACCTTCAAGCAAAATGTGACATTAAACTGAAAATTAATAAAAAGCAGTAGTGGAGGGATGAACAGTGTACAAATCCTTTACACGGCTGTGAGAGTCTAATTATATGCGTACAATTCCATGTTTAAGTGTTCAGTGCAAAAAAATCCATAAAACGTATTCTTTTATCCACTTCAAGATAATCTCATATGTGGAGCGCTATATCCACCATTGCTGAACATCCACCATGTGTTTCACCCTAATGTGCACATGGCCGCTCACCTTCTGCTTTGATCGATATTCTCATACAGACCAAACAAGCTTGTTAACGCACTTCTACTCAGTGCTAGGATCTCCTATATACAGGGTCTTGAAAAAGTATTCATACCCCTTGAAATTTCCCACATTTTGTCATGTTACAACCAAAAACATAAATGTATTTTATTGGGATTTTATGTGATAGACCAACACAAAGGGGCACATAACTGTGAAGAGGAAGGAAAATGATAAATGATACAAATAAATATGAGAAAAACTTGGGGGGCATTTGTATTCAGCCCCCTTTACTCTGATACCCCTAACTAAAATCTAGTGGAGCCTTCAGAAGTCACCTAATTAGTAAATAGAGTCCACCTGTGTGTCATTTAATCTCAGTATAAATACAGCTGTTCTATGGAGGTCTCATAGGTTTGTTAGAGAACCCTAGTGAACAAACAGCATCATGAAGACCAAGGAACACACCAGACAGGTCAGGGATAAAGTTGTGGAGAAGTATAAAGCAGGGTTGGGTTATAAAAAAATCTCCCAAGCTTTGAACATCTCACGGAGCTCTGTTCAATCCATCATCGGAAAATGGAAATAGTATGACACAACTGCAAACTTACCAAGACATGGCCGTCCACCTAAACTGACCGGCCGGGCAAGGAGAGCATTCATCAGAGAAGAGCCAAGAGGTCCATGGTAACTCTGGAGGAGCTGCAGAGATCCACAGCTCAGGTGGGAGAATCTGTCCACAGGACAACTATTAGTCATGTTCTCCACAAATCTGCCCTTTATGGAAGAGTGACAAGAAGAAAGACATTGGTGAAAGAAATCCATAAGAAGTCCTGTTTGTAGTTTGTGAGAAGCCATGTGGAGGACACAGCAAACATGTGGAAGAAGGTGATCTGGTCAGATGAGACCAAAATTCAACTTTATGGCCTAAAAGCAAAACGTTATGTGTGGGGGGAAAACTAACACTGCACATCACCCTGAACACACCATCCCCACCGTGAAACATGGTGGTGGCAGCATGATGTGGTGGGGATGGTTTTCTTCAGCAGGGACAGGGAAGCTGGTCAGAGTTGATGGGAAGATGGATGGAGACAAATACAGGACAATCTTAGAAGAAAACCTGTTAGAGTCTGCAAAAGACTTGAGACTGGGGCGGAGGTTCACCTTCCAGCAGGACAACGACCCGAAACATCCAGCCAGAGCTACAATGGAATGGTTTAGATCAAAGCATATTCATGTGTTAGAATGGCCCAGTCACAGTCCAGACCTAAATCACATTGAGAATCTGTGGCAAGACTTGAAAATTGCTGATCACAGACGCTCTCCATCCAATCTGACAGAGCCTGAGATATTTTACAAAGAAGAATGGGCAGAAATGTCCTCTCTAGATGTGCAAAGCTGGTAGAGATCCCCAAAAAGACTTTTAGAGAAAGGGGGTTCTACAAAGTATTGACTCCAGGGGGCACCATACAAATGCCCCCCCCCCACACTTTTCACATATTTATTTGTATCATTTATCATTTTCCTTCCACTTCACAATTATGAGCCACTTTGTGTTGGTTTATCACATAAAATCCCAATAAAATTAATTTATGTTTTTGGTTGTAACATGACAGAATGTGGAAAATGTCAAGGGGTATGAATACTTTTTCAAGGCACTGTATTTGTTGTATGTCTCCGTTCTTATTTCTCCACTCTAAGTATCTCCCAGGTGTGGTCACATATAAGGCAAGAAAACCCTCATAGTGTAAAAATATTTATTTAAAAATATACTGTATATGCTTTTACACTCACATTTAGTCTGTACAAGATAGCGCAGCAGGTACAATGTACTCCTCTACTGAACTTCTGGTGCCGTGACACGGAAGTGACATCACCCAACCCCCCCATTTCTTGAATTTTACCAGGTCACATACCCTAAACATGGGCCACCCCCCTGGAAAGGCACCTTGTCTCCATGTTTATGAGGACAGGGGCCTCTTTTCCACAACCCTGGCTGGGTGGTTGTGAGGGGGGGGTCTGTGGATGGAGGGCTGTCAGGAGACTACTTGGAGGAGAGTTGCCTATAGGCCTGGCACAGTTGCCAATTTCCAATATGGCCGTGCCTGCACTAATGCACGCACACGTATTGCGAACACAAGTTCGCCATGGCGAACAGGTCTGCGTGCCGTGCGCATGCAATGCATGTCAGATCATGGTGCCCTCTGGCCTTTAAAAGCAAGACTGTGGCACATGGACATTGCTGACTGGTCTTCAGCTTGCTGCTCCCTGTTCCTGTGCTTGCTTATGCTTCTGATCACCTGTTACTGACCCGGCTTGCCCTTGGATACCGCTTGTCTCTCTCCCAGCTCTGACCTCGGATTGCCAACGGATCTGCTCTTGTCTCCTATCCTGTGTATGACCTTGGCTTGCTTGACCACGTCTCTGTTCTTCTGTCTGCTGACCACTGGCTTACTGACCTTTGCATCCGTCCCTGATCATGCCTCCTGCTTTGCCATTGTCTGCTGTAATCTGCCCTGGTGCCTACCTGCTGCACCCAGCTTGATGTACCTACCTGCAGTACTCACCTGCTGCTCCAGCCTGCCCTACCTACCTGCTGTATCCAGCCTGCTGCACTTTCCACTGCAGCCTGTTTCCTGCTGTGTGCAGTCCGCACCATCATCAGCTCCACTGGGTCCTACTCATAGGCGTGCGCACAGGGTGTGCCAGGTGTGCCTGGGCACACCCTAATCACCCTGTGCTGGGCAGATTCCCCCTGCTGCTTGGCTGCAGAGAAATGGACTGGGGAATCTCTGTGCCCAGTCCCTTTCTTTGTCTCAAAAGTGAAACATCAGGGGCCTGTTTAGACCCCTGATACTTCACCAAAGCCCCCAATGGGGCCCCTAAAAAGATTGTAACAAACAATAATAAAAATGATTGTATAAAAATATTATGAAAAATAATTCAATTGTAAAAATGTAATAAAAAAAGAAACTACTGAACCAACCTCTGCCCTATTGACATCGTCCACTGCTCTACCGATGCTGTCCATTGTCCTACTGCCATATATATTATATATATATACACGCACAAGGGTGTTAGAGCTTTGGGGTGCACGCCCTAATGCAATAGGCTGCGCACACCTATGGTCCTACTGCTCACCTCATCTGGTATCCACCCGCTGAGAGATCTCCACACCTGCATCTTCTCATCTGTGGCACTGTCAGGAACCACGAATCAGACCGAGACAGAAATCACACTATTTAATAAAATGGTAAAAATGGTATAAACAGAGCAAACGTAGTCAAAACATGTGTGTAAAAAAAAAAAAAAAAAGTGCAGCGCTAAATATAAATGAAGAAAGTTGTTTTGGACAACTTACAAAAAACGTGCAAAACCTATAACCATAGAGTTCTGAACGATATTCCTATGAATCACATCTGAAGCAAAATGCTTCAAAAACAGTGCCAATCGATGAACGTGCATATATCAAACAAAATAAACCAAATAAGAAATCATATAAAGAATTGCTACAATAAAGTGCAAAAAATATAGTGAAAAAATATGAAAAAATATTCTATTGTCAGAAAAAAAGAGTCCATAAAGTGACTAAGGCCCCTTTCACACTGGGGCGGTGGGGGCGTCGGCGGTAAGGCCCCTTTCACACTGGGGCGGTGGGGGCGTCGGCGGTAAGGCCCCTTTCACACTGGGGCGGTTTGTAGGCGTTATTGCGCTAAAAATACCGCCTGCAAACCGCCCCTAAACAGCCTCCGCTGTATGTTCAGTGTGAAAGCCCGAGGGCTCTCACACTGAAGCGGTGCGCTGGCAGGACGGTAAAAAAAGTCCTGCGAGCCGCATCTTTGGAGCGGTGAAGGAGCGGTGTGTTCACCACTCCTTCCCATTGAAATCAATGGGACAGCACAGCTATACCGCGGTAATACCGCGGCTATAGCCGCGCTGTACGAGCGGGTTTAACCCTTTTTCGGCCGCCAGCGGGGGTTAAAACCGCACCGCTAGGGGCCGAATACAGCCGCAAAAACGACGGTAAAACAGCGCTAAAAATAGCGCTGTTTTAAACCCCTTTCACACTGGGGCGTTTTTCAGGTGTTTTTCAGGCGCTTTAGCGTTAAAAAAAGCGCCTGTAAAGCACCTGAAAGAAGCCTCATCTGCAATCTCAATGTGAAAAGCCCAAGAGCTTTCACACTGGGGCGCTGCGCTGGCAGGGCGTCAAAAAAAGTCCTGCAAGCAGCTTCTTTGCAGCGCTTTCGTGGGCTGGGTGTGCAGATGGCCCGAGCCCTTTTACACTGCCAGCGCACGAAAAACGACTGAAAAACGCCCCAGTGTGAAAGGGGTCTTAAGCGGCGCTTTACCAGTGTTTTTCGGGCGCTGGCAGTGTGAAAGGGCTCGGGTTTTTACATTGGGATTGCAGATGAGGCTTCTTTCAGGCGCTTTACAGGCGCTTTTTTTAACGCTAAAGCGCCTGAAAAACGCCTGAAAAACGCCCCAGTGTGAAAGGGGTCTAAGGGGGATCACAGCCTCCCATTTTACTAGTGGTGACGGGTCTCAGGAGGTCAAGTATTCACTTCAAGTCACATCATACACATGAAGATCACTTACTGAGGGGGGTCAAGAAGAGCGAATTGGATCACAGATCCCCGCCATAGAACTCCGGATCTCCTGGTGCTTCCTGGATCTCCCGGGTGTCGCTTGTTAATAGCCTCTGTGTCCCAGACGGTCAATCACGCCAAGTATCTCAAGCCTTCACGAATAGTGCAAGTTATGCAAAAAGGATATAGGCTCCAAATAGTGTATTACCAAAAGATTTATTGGAGTAAAATTGATTACAATACTCTTTGAGACCTTCCACGAGTCTCCAACTAGCTCAAAACGAGTTAAAAACAGTAAATTGCTAGCGAGTGAAATAAGGCTGTATACAGACGTTTTAAAATGCGATCGCGCATGCGCACGAGTACGGGTAACAAACCCGCGCTTCCTGATTGGCGGAGAGGCGATTCAGTGTTAGAAAAGCGAATATTCATTTGCTTTTCTAACACATCTGATTGGGCTCCGAGCGCAATGCTCTGCGTTCCGAGTCCACCCTATTTTGAAACCTATTAGAGCCTCTGGCTCTAATAAACCCCCCCCCCCCCGCTGCTGTAATTCATGCGCCCGGTGCACCCTTAATGGATGGGCCACTCCTGCTTATTACTAAAAAGTGCCCCATGATGTACATTCATTGTCACTCGCATCCCATTGACCACAGACACATTTAGCCTATTTAGTCTATTGAGCGTGGACACCTTCCTATTGACTTTCCAGGATCAGTGTCCACACAGGATCCAGAAGAGGAGTCTACAACCACGACGAGCAGGGCCGTCTTTAATATTGATTGGACCCCGGGCAAAACTTTTCTTGGGAGGGCCCCCCAATGCAGTTTTGCTCTCCACCTGCTCTGAGTTATCTGAACACAACAATAGGGCAGAGCTGGGCAGCATTAGTAGCAGCACTTCACACTGAGATATCGGGACACAGCACAGGACTAAAACCTCAAGGGACAAGGGAAGTTAAACCAGGATAGTTGACAAGGGTGAGGCAGCTGCTTTGGGCCCCACAACAATGACGGGGCCCAGGGCAGGTGCCCCTTTTGCCCTGCCTTAAAAACGGCCCTGATGACGAGAGCGAGAGGAGATCAGCGGGGTGTGGCCAGCGTAAGCACAATGCTGGATTATCGATCGCTTGCACTTGGAAGCGGCTCCAGCGAGGGACCCGGATGGTAAGACTTAGATGATGATTTTAAAAATGCCTCACCAGATAAAACACAAAAATCGCTGAATAGGTTGGACGAGGGTCGGAGGGGGATACATTTTTCCTGGAGATACATTGTAAATGCCAGAATGACAGGTGCACTTTATCAGTTGTATACGTTAGGAGGACCGCGATGGGCGATTGTTTATGTGAATGCCCCCGGTGAGTGACAATATGCTAGGGGTTAGAGGGGAATGTCTTCTGTCTTGCTCAGAATCGTCAGCAACTCCAGCGGCATCTGCTACCTGCTAACAATCACAAGATCCGCAGATTGCCGGGGTCAGAAGCCGATCATGTCTCTGCCAAACACAGACAATGGCGGGATAAGCAGATGAGACATCATTTTTTTTTACAGCAATAGATTTATAGTCCGCTTTGTAGAATACATGAAACACTTGACATCATTTCCTGCCCTTGTACAGTTGACAATCTAATGTCTCCTCCACCAATCTGATCTACACCACACATAAACACGAGAATGGCCCATAATGGGTAAAAGCCAATTCCAGTGAATGCTCGGGCAAAAAAAAAACATATTGGGTGCATTCTGCAAGTAGGCAAGAGCTTGGGTTTGGTCCGAACCTGGAAGTTAGCTGTCTACGCTCCCACCTGCAGCTCATTGGCATAGGACCGACAGCTACCTTCCAGGTTCAGACAAAGTTGGGTTCAGACCAGTGGCGGCTGGTGTTTTTTTGTTTGGGGGGGGCGGCAAACAACCACCCCCCGATGGCACCTCAAACCCCCCCCCCCCACTGCTATCGGAGGCAGGGATCAGTGGGCACATTGGGGATCGGCAGGCACATCGGGGGTTGGCGGGCACATCGAGTATCTGCGGACACATCAGAAATTGGCGGGCACATCGAGTATCTGCGGACAGATCAGGGATTGGCGAGCACATCAGCGGGCACAATGGGCAGGGGGACAGGCTGCGGCAGGCATCTGGCAGCGTCTCCTGTGTCCTCTCCTCTTCTGAGATCACGGCGGCTTTTGACGTGCGTCTCCTCCCCCTCTCCTCCTAGGCATCCAACAGGATCGCCTGACCTTTCAGCCAATCGGGAAATGGGTAACAGAACCGCGCTTCCTGATTGGCGGAGAGGTGATTCAGTGTTAGAAGAGCGAATATTCATTTGCTTTTCTAACACACCTGGGTGGGCTCCGAGCGCAGTGCTCTGCGCCACGAGTCCACCCTATTGTGAAGCCTATTAAAGCCTCTGGCTCTAAACAGGTGCCTCAAAAAACACTCCCTGCTGCTGTAATTCATCCTGAAAGGGGCCAGACACATGAATAGGGGGTGGCTGCAGCGCCCGCGGATAGATTCATACTATGCATGAATCTATCCATTAACCATATGGGGGTGGCGTGGATAGAGGGGGCGGCGCCCGTGGGCCCTTAATGGACTGGCCGCCCCTGGTTCAGACCATCTCTAGCTGCAAGTACAGAACAATACCTATTGATCCTCCAGCAATCCAGTGAGCTCCTATTTTCCTGTAGTGTTGCTGACAATGCTGCCTCTGCTGTGCTGAATTCCCAACCAGTGTTACCAGCCCTGCCCAGTTCTCCTTTGCTGTACTACAGGACACATCCCCCTATGTTGGAATAAGCAGAATGGAAGTGATGGGAAGGTTGGAGTTCTCCCGGGTTCTTTTTTCCACTAGTACAGCAACATTCACTCCTCTGGCTCAGTAAACAGACTCAGTCTAGAGGTTGCTTTTATAAAGTTTATTGCAGAATAACTTGGATGGGACTAAGGAAGCTGTGGCATGCTCCAGACACTGGAAATAAATATGAGCGTCCTGCTTGCCCAAAACGCAGGTGGTCAGGCACTATAGCTAGCTTCTGTGTTCTTCACGTATATCAGCCCCCTTTCCCATAAGGCAAGCAGGTCTACCAGTACTCGGTTACCCCCAGGACTTATACATGCACCCTGCTATAGTTCCTGGACACCACGCCAGGGCAGGCGTGAACCGAGCAAAGCAAACAGGTACTTGCAGTTGGCAGACAGGCAGAGTGGTTCAATGGAAGTCCAGGTATTAAAGGCAGGCAAGGTTCAGAGAATAGTCATTATCCAATCCGAGGTCATACACAGGGAAATCCAACCTATCAGAGCAGGACAGACAGTCAAGAAAGCTTAATCAGGTATTACACATGTTATCACACTCTATCACAAGCATGAAGCTGAAGGTTTGGCTGGCTTAAATCAGGTTTGTTCTCCACCCAGAGTCTGACTGCATTGATCACCTTGCAGGTGGACAGACAAGAAGAATGTCACAACCAAAAGCAGGATGCTGGAACCAGCACCTATGTCGGAACAGGAGCACGCACGATTCTCACAATGAGGACACTTTTCTCTTTCTCTTTCAGCTACTTCCTTGGGTAGTTCCTCCAGGCAATAGGACAGAAGGTGGACAGCACTGGGACACCATAAGTAATGTTCCCGGCCTTGATGAAGCTGCACTGATGGGCACTGATGAGGCTGCACTGATGGGCATTGATGAAGCTGCACTGATGGGCACTAATGAAGCTGCACTGATGGGCACCGATAAGGTTGCACTGATGTTCACTGATGGGAATTGATGAAGCTGCACTGATGGGCACTGATGAGGCTGCACTGATGGGCATTGATGAAGCTGCACTGATGGGCACTAATGAAGCTGCACTGATGGGCACCGATAAGGTTGCACTGATGTTCACTGATGGGAATTGATGAAGCTGCACTGATGAGGCTGCACTGATGTGCACTGATGAGGTGGCACTGATCACATGGCACAGCACTGCTGTGATTGACCCTTTACCCTGATCTGCGATCTGACACAGTGATCACAGACACTTTCCGATGTGCGCCCCCCCCAGGGGACACACGGGAAGCACGTTCTCAGGAGGACGTTCAGGGATACCCTCCCAGAACTGCGCTCTAGCTGTATATCGGCTATAGTGTGGTAGGGAAGGAGTTCTTTTGGTCCAAGCCGGAACAATGTAACTATGTAAAGAGCGTCTTATCTAAACTTCCGCTTTAAGGGCCAGTTCACACATCATGCAGTGTGTAAAATGCCATATTTGCCAAAGACAGTGGTCATGTGATCAGGCAGACCTTCCCACCTCCTCTGGGTGTAATAGCCCAGTTAAAGGGATACCGGGACTGAGCAGGAAGGGGTTAAGACAGCAGATCAGACAAAGAAACGATCGGGAAAAGAACATCTCTGAAATAGCGATGTGCCGCAATCTTCTTTCATCCTCCGACAGGTAGCTTGTATGGAGAACCTGGAATACGTGGCACTCCAAGAACCACGAAGGCCTTTTTTTTTTTTTTTTTTTTTTTGTCTGTGAAGTTTCTTTGTTTCTCGGAGCCTTGTTGGAATGAGCTTTGTAAAGTCATAGAAGCAGGTGCACATCCCTCGGGGAACGCACTGATCAAACGTCATTTTCTACAGAGACAGGTTCTAACGTCTGACAAAACCCGAGGAGAGACGACGCAAAACGCCTTCTCAGAAGCAATTAGAGCAGAGGGACCATGTAATGCCTCTTTCATGGGCTGCTAATGAGACACTTGTTGGCACTTTATCTTCATCAGCATTAGGTACTAAAAATTTGATTGTAGGCAATTCTGGTTTATTATGTTCAGACCAAGAAGTACAGGCAGTACAATAAAACTCCATCTACCAGTATTAGCGGGATTACATTCTCATGCTTCAGCTGTCACGGACCATGTGTCAGGAATCCGAAGACTTTTGCCTTCTTTAGACTTGCTGAATTGTTGATGGGGGAAAACATCTTGGGATGGGAGAACATGTTCTGGAGCTGAAGTCCAACATCTAAGAGCATACTTATTAGCAACATATTAGTTCCAGTTCCTGGGACACTTTCACTACCACCCATGGCCCACAGTTGAAATACCTCTTTTCCGACGGACATACCTAGACCTCAGCAACTTTCTTAGGTGGCCCCGACCCTAATACATGCAGGGGGGCCTATCTACTGACAGCCACAATCCCCTCAGTTATTGTGTTACTGTGCATGCTTAGTAACTCAAACAATAGTAACTCTGTGATATCAGGATACAGCCCAGCACAGAGGTCAGAGACAATGGACTGTCCCGGCAAATCCAGGACCGTTGTTATCTATGTGAGAATGCAACTTCTATCAACTCTCAATCATCCCTATACATTAAAGTGATTGTAATACCCCTATATATACCCAATGAAGTGACTATCCTCAGACAGGGGCATACATGCAGGATTCACCATTGCCACCGGACCCCATGCTCCAGGGGCCTGTGTGGCCCCCCTGTACACCTGGATAGGAGAGCGGTGGAGGCGGTGGCACTAGCTTGTAGAGGAACCGATCCCTCCATGTACCCACTGAATGCCCACTTCTCCTCCTCTCCCTCCGGCAGACTTCAACCCTGCACTCTTTATGTAGCACACTCCTTAACCCCCCACTCTGTATGTAGCACACTCCTTAACCCTGCACTCTGTATGTAGCACACTCCTTAACCCCCCACTCTGTATGTAGCACACTCCTTAACCCTGCACTCTGTATGTAGCACAATCCTTAACCCTGCACTCTGTATGTAGCACACTATTTAACCCTGCACTCTGTATGTAGCACACTCATTAACCCTGCACTCTGTATGTAGCACACTCTTTAACCCTGCACTCTGTATGTAGCATACTCATTAACCCTGCACTCTGTATGTAGCACACTCCTTAACCCTGCACTCTCTATGTAGTACATTATTTAACCTGCACTCTGTATGTAGCACACTCATTAACCCTGCACTCTGTATGTAGCACACTCCTTAACCCTGCACTCTGTATGTAGTACATTATTTAACCCTGCACTTTGTATGTAGCACACTATTTAACCCTGCACTCTGTATGTAGCATACTCATTAACCCTGCACTCTGTATGTAGCACACTCCTTAACCCTGCACTCTGTATGTAGTACATTATTTAACCCTGCACTCTGTATGTAGCATACTCATTAACCCTGCACTCTGTATGTAGCACACTCCTTAACCCTGCACTCTCTATGTAGTACATTATTTAACCCTGCACTCTGTATGTAGCACACTCATTAACCCTGCACTCTGTGTGTAGCACACTCCTTAACCCTGCACTCTGTATGTAGCACACTCCTTAACCCTGCACTCTCTATGTAGTACATTATTTAACCCTGCACTCTGTATGTAGCACACTCATTAACCCTGCACTCTGTATGTAGCGCACTCTTTAACCCTGCACTCTGTATGTAGTGCATTCCTCAACCTTGCACTCTGTATGCAGTGCACTCCTCAACCCTGCACTCTGTATGCAGCGCGCTCCACAACCATGCACTTTGAACATAGCGCACACCTAAATCCTGCACTCCGTATGAAGTGCACTCCCCCCGCACTCTGTACATAGTGCACTCCTCAACCCTGGAGTCTGTACATAGCACACTGCTCAACCCTGCACTCTGTATATAGCACACTCCTCAACCCTGCACTCTGTATGTAGTGCACTCCTCCCCCGCACTCTGTACATAGTGCACTCCTCAACCCTGGAGTCTGTACAAAACACTGTGCAACCCAGCACTCTGTATGTAACACACACTTTAACCCTGCACTCTGTATGTAGCGCACTCCTCAACCCTGCACTCTGTATGCAGAGCGCTCCACAACCATGCAGTTTGAACATAACGCACACCCAAATCCTGCACTCCGTATGTAGTGCACTCCCCCCCCCCCCCCGCACTCTGTACATAGTGGACTCCTGAACCCTGGAGTCTGTACATAGCCCACTGCTCAACCCTGGACTCTGTATGTAGCACACTCCTCAACCCTGCACTCTGCATGTATTACACTCCTCAACCCTGCACTCTGTATGCAGAGCGCTCCACAACCATGCACTTTGAATGTAGAGCACTCCTCAATCCTGCACTCTGTATGTAGTGCACTCCTCAACCCTGGAGTCTGTACATAGCACACTGCTTAACCCTGCAATATGTACGTAGTGCATTCCTGAACCCTGCTTTCTGTACACAGCACACTCCTGTACTGTACACATTGAGGTACAGACCATAGTAGCTTGTACATTGTAATGTGTGGCACTATTACCTATATATAAATTCTCACATATAACTGAAGATGTGAACACTTATTTGGTGCCAGCAGCAAAATATACACATATTGTTTATTCATTACAATAATATACATTAGATGTGTTCTTTTGATATAGATCTTAAACATTTATTTGCACCCATATTTGCGCTGAAGTATCCTCATGGTTAAACACTTTGATTACGTTCCGTATCATTGGTGTATCCATCTCATATCATTGGTATGTCCACCCCACATGTTTAGTGCGCCCACCACGCATCATTGATGTTTCCGTCCATATCATTGGTTATCCACCAATATCATTGGCATATCCACCCCGTATCATTGATGTAGCCATCAATATCATTGGCATAGCCACCCCGTATCATTGATGTATCCATCAATATCATTGGCATATCCACCCCGTATCATTGATGTATCCATCAATATCATTGGCATAGCCACCCCGTATCATTGGTGTACCCATCAATATCATTGGTAAATTCACCCCATATTATTGGTGTATCCATCAATATCATTGGCATAGCCACCCTGTATCATTGGTATATCCATCAATATCATTGGTGTATTCACCCCGTATCATTGGTATATCCTTCAATATCATTGGTATATTCACCCCGTATCATTGGTGTATTCGCCCCGTATCATTGGTGTATCCATCCTATATCATTGGTGTATCCACCCCATATCATTGGTATATCCATCAATATAATTGGCATATCCACCCCATATCATTGGTATATTCACCCATATCATTGGTGTATCCACCCCATATCATCTATGTGTCCACACTGTATCATGAGTATTTCCACCCCATATTAGTGGCATATCCACCCCATATCATTGGTATTTCCACCCGATATTATTGATATATACACCCCATATCATTGGTATATCCACCCCATATCACTGATGTATCTACACCGTCACATTAGTGTATCCGTCTCAAATAAATGATGTTTTAACCTCACATCATTGGTGTATCCATCTATTCATATCATTGGTGTATCCATCCCGTATCATTGATGTCTTTGTGAGTTATCTGGATTTTTCTGCTCTGTTTTATATGTGATTTTATGATTAATAAACCTACTACACTATGAGGAACTTTTTTGGCTCCTGGTGAGCTTCATTTATCCCTAGCTGGAATATACTAGTAGATATCACTACAAGCGGGGTACCACAATGATTCCTAATGGACTCTAGATATACCTGGGCACATATGGTGCTGTAGGGGCAGCCTATGGTTCTGGTGAGCTTTGAATCCGCTTGCTGTTGCTGTGTGGTCACTTTAGCACCGCTTCGATTGCTTTCTCACTGAAGTGTTTATGCTACTGTCACGGTAGCCATTCACTTTAGTAAGTCTTTATTTCCCTTGTTGTCGGTGATTGGATAATTTGAACACTATTTGTACAAGATTTTCAAGAATATCAGCACCATTGGAATAATTCCTTTTTATTACCATTGAATACACCGAGGACTTTGTTTTTTCACATTTATGAACTTTGCACCAGTTTATCTTATATTTAATTAGCGTTATGGTTTCTTAAATATTGCACTTTATTTGTGTGCTATATATTGGCGCTGCATTATTGCCTTAAATATCATTGATGTATCCACCCCGCATTATTGATGTATCCATCCATATCATTGGTATATCCACCCCATATCATTGGTGTATCAATCCTGTATCATGGGTTTATCCACCCCATATCATTTGTGTATCAAACCCGTATCATTGGTGTATCCACCCCGTATCATTGGTGCATCCACCCCATATCATTGGTCTATCCACCCCATATCATTGGTCTATCCACCCCATATCATTGGTCTATCCACCCCATATCATTGGTCTATCCACCCCATATCATTGGTCTATCCACCCCATATCATTGGTTTATCCACCCCATATCATTGGTTTATCCACCCCGTATCATTGGTTTATCCACCCCGTATCATTGGTTTATCCACCCCGTATCATTGGTTTATCCACCCCGTATCATTGGTGCATCCACCCTGTATCATTGGTCTATCCACCCCATATCATTGGTTTATCCACCCCATATCATTTGTGTATCAAACCCGTATCATTGGTGCATCCACCTCGTATCATTGGTGTATCCACCCTGTATCAGTAATGTATCCATCTATTCATATCATTAGTGTATCCATCTTAAATCATTGGTGTATCTGGCCCACATTATTGGTGTTTACTCCCCATATCATTGTTGTATCCATTTCATATCATTGGTGTATCCACCCCATATCATTTGTGTATTAATCCCATATCATTGGTGTATCCCGCCCATATCATTTGTGTATTAATCCCATATCATTGGTGTATCCCGCCCGTATCATTGGTGTATCCCCCCCATATCATTGGTGTATCCCCCCCCGTATCATTGGTGTGTCCCCCCCATATCATTGGTGTATCCCCCCCCGTATCATTGGTGTGTCCCCCCCATATCATTGGTGTATCCCCCCCCATATCATTGGTGTATCCCCCCCGTATCATTGGTGTATCCACCCCGTATCATTAGTGTATCCACCTCATAATCTTGGTGTATTGACCTCATATGATTGATATGACCTCATATGACTGATATATCCTCCACTCACCATTTTGATTTGTAATTATTTTTTAATATAAATCTATGAATGTACTGTTCATTCATTTACACTCCTGATGTGCCATGTTCTTATTCTTCTGCCTTATTTTATAACCCCCCCCCCCCCCCCGGGTTGTTACATTGTATTCTACCCAAAGATTGTATCTCTGGAACCCTGATACTACTTACAATTTGTGAAACCCCAATAAAAAAAATATTAAAACTTTCACTGCTAATCACAAAACTTCCAGTTATAATAACGGCACTTCTAATTATTCTACATGAAAGTCATTTTCCTGATTTGGTGTGTCCGGCGCAGCGCAGAACGCAGGATCTCCATCTACAGATAAATAATTACAATGAATTTACAGAAGGGTTTAAATCTTCAGAGAGGAGGCCTTCTGCTGGTCACCTCTGTCTCCTGCCGAGATAAAAAACATGTCTGAGGCTGGCGATACGAATCTAAGAAGGCGAATCGCAGACCCCGCGCACCTCCGACAACACCGCCACCTGTAATTGGACATGCTCCAGCGCTCAGCGCTTCAATTACTGCCAAGGGATGAAATAAACCCCAGCGCACCTGGAGTGTCATTTAAAGAAACTACAACTCACCTCCGTCCGTTATTATTTTACTTAACAAAACAGCCATTACCTAGCAGAGATGTGGGAGGAGGAGAGGGGGGGAGGGGAGGAGGGAGGGTCACAGCTTTATCATTCCTTCCGAATCCTCATCTCCCTGAAAACTCAAGAATAAGTTGATTTTTAAATTTCCAAATATGTATTTCCATCTATAACATTCGCAGTCAGTTCTATACTGCTAACGATCGCGTTCTGCTGAAAATCCATCAATCCAGTTTTCTGACATGTGATCCATTGTAACCACCGAATGTAACATATTCTTTGTATGTTTTATTAATGAGATAAGTGAAATAAGAACTTTCAGATTTCTTACTGAGGCCAATGGGTGACTCCCTTTAGTCGTACTATTTACCACTACCCTCCTATGACCCCGGGGCACTATTCATCCAATGATGGGGCACTATTCCTCCAGTGATGGGGCACTATTCCTCCCACTGATACCAACAATGGGGCACTATTCCTCCCACTGATACCAACAATGGGGCACTATTCCTCCCACTGACACCAATGATGGGGCACTATTCCTCCCACTGACACCAACAATGGGGCACTATTCCTCCCACTGATACCAATGATGGGGCACTATTCCTCCCACTGACACCAATGATGGGACACTATTCCTCCCACTGACACCAATGATGGGACACTATTCCTCCCACTGACACCAATGATGGGACACTATTCCTCCCACTGACACCAATGATGGGGCACTATTCCTCCTGCTGATACCAATGATGGGACACTATTCCTCCCACTGACACCAACAATGGGGCACTATTCCTTCCACTGATACCAACAATGGGGCACTATTCCTCCCACTGATACCAATGATGGGGCACTATTCCTTCCACTGACACCAATGATGGGACACTATTGCTCCCACTGATAGCAATGATGGGGCACTATTCCTCCCACTAACACCAATGATGGGACACTATTCCTCCCACTGATACCAATGATGGGGCACTATACCTCCCACTGACACCAATGATGGGACACTATTCCTCCCACTGACACCAATGATGGGGCACTATTCCCCCCACTGACACTAATGATGAGGCACTATTCCTCCTGCTGATACCAATGATGGGACACTATTCCTCCCACTGACACCAACAATGGGGCACTATTCCTCCCACTGATACCAACGATGGGGCACTATTCCTCCCACTGACACCAATGATGGGACACTATTCCTTCCACTGACACCAATGATGGGACACTATTCCTCCCACTGATACCAATGATGGGGCACTATTCCTCCCACTAACACCAATGATGGGACACTATTCCTCCCACTGACACCAATGATGGGGCACTATTCCTCCCACTGACACTAATGATGAGGCACTATTCCTCCTGCTGATACCAATGATGGGACACTATTCCTCCCACTGACACCAATGATGGGGCACTATTCCTTCCACTGACAACAATGATGGAGCACTATTCCTCCCACTGACACCAATGATGGGGCACTATTCCCCCCACTGACACCAATGAGGGGGCACTATTCCCCCCACTGACACCAATGATGGGGCACTATTCCTCCCACTGACAACAATGATGGAGCACTATTCCTCCCACTGACACCAATGATGGGGCACTATTCCTCCCACTGACACCAATGATGGGGCACTATTCCTCCCACTGACACCAATGATGGAGCACTATTCCTCCCACTGACACCAATGATGGAGCACTATTCCCCCCACTGACACCAATGATGGGGCACTATTCCTCCCACTGACACCAATGATGGGACACTATTCCTCCGACTGATACCAATGATGGGGCACTATTCCTCCCACTGACACCAATGATGGGGCACTATTCCTCCCACTGACACCAATGATGGGACACTATTCCTCCGACTGATACCAATGATGGGGCACTGTAAAGAAATGTCCCACACTCCGCTTGAGTGCTTTTGTTATATACCACTTCCTCCCAGTCTGAATATAGATCTCAGATATTCCAACTGCTCACAAGCACAAAACTTATACTTGTTTAGTTGCTGAACATGGACTCTTTTATTAGAACCAGAATACAAGTCTTATATACAGTAGAAGAGGAGGTCCCCCCCCTCCTGTTCATATTACTCTAACAATACACCTGTAACCAGGAACCTAATTAAAATGAGCTACTAAATCATTTACCTAGACTAGGTGACTCAGAGACATGACCCCTCAGGGTAGACTTCACGTCTCCTAGCTCACCGACTATACAATACACATTATCATGAATATCAACACAGAACTCCTTCATACAATAGTGGGGTTAATTAGCACAAACACCAATAGGTGAAATACTCTTAGAAGCCACACTAGTAGACAACAGGAGACCCAGGGCTTTCCAGATCTCATTAATAAACATTCTTTCACATATATCTGCTATATGAGTCCCAAGCATGCAGAGACCATCATGGCCTCCTTAATAATGTCCTTTTGCATTACATAACAGAATATCTTCCTAAATGCTTGAGGCTCCCTCAAATGCCAGGGCCCATAGTCAATAGGCAAGAGGCTGACATTCAGTCCCTTCCAAAAGCTTCTGTCCCGGGTGAGTCTGTCGCATTTCTCCCCCATCAAAAGTTGACTAACAAGGTCCCAGAACTCCACCTGGTCTGGACATGCATTAGTCAGGCAGAGTGAACTCAAATAGTCTGTCCGCATGATCTCCATTATTTTGTGCAAGGAATAGTTGACCTCAGTAGGTGAGGGGCAGAGGTCATTGACTCTCTGTCCGGCTGCCAGCACTTCAGCTGGGTGGTTTTTAACTATCCGGGGCTCGGTCTGCTGCTGGGCAGAGGGGCTGATCACCCCAGCTTACTGAAGCTGTAGAGACATTGTAGGTGCTAGGCAGAGGGCAGCGGCGCTCTGCCCTGTTGCCAGTGATTAAGCTGGGAGTAGCAGCTTCACTACATCAGCTTGTCGCTGGAGAGAGGCGCCGACTGCCCCGGCTCCCTGTGACCCCACAGTGTTACCAACTTCTGCTGGGCAGAGGTTGGTAGCACTCTGCCCTGTTGCCAGCACTTCTGCTGGGGACTCCACAACCTCTGCTCCAGCTAACCGTTGGGGCAGGAGGCTGGCTTCCTCCACTCCCAAACTGTGTAGCTGCCATTGGGGAGGTGAGCCGGCTGCTTCCTTTTCCATTCCCTCATCTGGCTGCTGGGACGACATGTCTCTGGTACTGTCTCCCAGGTGCACAGATCTTTGCTGGGAAGGAAAGAACGCTTCCTCCACCCTGGTCAGCTGTTGGGGAGGGACGATGAACACCTCCTCTCCCTTCTCCCCCTGTATCCTGATCTGCTTCTGGGAAGTGATCGCCACCTTCTCACCCTGAGCCTCCAGAACTGCCACAGATGTGGAGAAGAGGTCTTGGACCCTCTGTCCGGTGACCAGCGCTTCAGCTGAGGATTTTCCTTGCAACTCCACAGATACTGCTGTTGGTGCTGGGCAGAGCACAGGGAAGTTTGGCCCTGATACCAGCTTCTCTGCTGGAGGCTCATCAGGTTGTTCTTCCTCAGCAAAAAGTCTATCAAATCCCCTATCTCTGCAACTTGTGTCTGGGGATAAAGGTTCACTATCTCCTGTCCGTGGAACTCAGAAGATGCTATCAGTGCTGAGCAGAGCACGGTGAAGTTTGGCCCTAATACCAGCTCTTCTGCTGGGGGCTCACCCGATTGTTCTTCCTCAGCAGAAAAGTCTATAAAATCCCCTGTCTCTGCAACTGGTGTCTGGGGATAGAGGTTCACCATCTCCTGTTCGTGGAACCCGGAAGATGCTATCGGTGCTGGGCAGAGGTTAGCAGAGCTCTGCCCTGTTGTCAGCACTTCAGCTTTGGGGACGGCAATCTCCAGATTTTCCACTGCCGATTCTCTGGCATTCTGCTGGACAAGCACATTCCTCCATCCAAGATCATCCCATGCAGAAACAGGATAGTCAAGGTCAGTCAGCACTTGCTGCATCCGCCATAAGACCTCCGCGTCCATAGCTGCGGGGGGCAGGTTGGCAAAGTACACTGTTACTCTGCCACATTGCCAACTCTTCAGCCAGGATTTCAGAGTTGTCAACTGGTATTTCCTGATAGTCCCAGGCAAAGGGAGCCCAGCCCTGGCGCTGAGCAGAGTCTAGCAGCCGTATGTAGGTGATCTCCAGCTCCCAACTCTATATCTTCCAGTGCCCAGTACACTTCCGAGACATTCAGTAGCCCATCTCTGAAATCCATGATTTTCGTCCAACCCGCCACTCCAAATCACTCCCAAAGTTAGTCCCCTGTCAGCTGCACATACAACAGTCCCAGGCCACCGTAGCCAAAGCCTTCCATTGGGCAGTCATCCGCTACCCAAGGGCATGCTTGGGATACATGCCACCGGAGGGCTCTGTAGCTCTCATCCAGCCGCATCTCTGCCCAGACCAGCCTGTTTAATTCAGCTGTCTGCTCCATGTGTGGTTTTTCTCCCAAAAACAGCACCCGCAATCCATACTGTGACCAGTACCTTTCCTCGATGGAGGGGAGAACTTTTCCCTGGTGACGCTGCTTACGGGCTAGCGCTTCCTTCCAAAGTTTGCAGCGGATAGAATCAAACCATCCCAGCAGAAACTGCTCTGATACTGGTCCTCTGTGCTGTATCTGCGTCTCTCGCAACCTCCTTCTGACTTCCTCTTCCATGTTGGCTGGTATCTGTACCTCTCCTGCTTTCAGGACCTTGGATCCAGGTGGAAGTTTGGATGTCCCAGACTGCAGGAAGCGTCCCACCGCTTGCCACCAATGTAACGAAACGTCCCACACTCCGCTTGACTGCTTTCGTTAGATACCACTTCCTCCCAGTCTGAATATAGATATCAGATATTCCAACCAACCAAGACGATACTTGTTTAGTTGTGGAATACATTTATTAGAACCAGAATACAAGTCTTATATACAGAAGAAAAGGATGTCCCCCCTCCTGCTCATATTACAATATATATATATATATATATATATATATATATATATATATATATATATATATATATATATATAACCATACACCTGTAACCAGAAACCTAATTAACATGAGCTAGTTTACTAAATCATTTACCCAGACTAGGTGACTCAGGGACATGACCCTTCAGGGTAGACTTCACATCTCCTAGCTTATCAACTATACAACACACATTATCATAAATATGAACACAGAGCTCCTTCATACAATAGCGGGGTTAATTAGCACAAACAACAATGGGTAAAATACTCTTAGAAGCCACACTAGTAGACAACAGGAGACCCAGGGCTTTCCAGATCTCATTAATCAGCATTCCTTTCACATATATCTGCTATATGAGTCCCAAGCATGCAGAGACCATCGTGGCCTCCTTAATAATGTCCTTTTGCATTACATAACAGAATACCTTCCTAAATGCTTGAGGCTCCCTCAAATGCCAGGGCCCATAGTCGATAGGGAAGAGGCTAGCATTCAGTCTCCTCCAAAAGCCTCTGTCCCGGGTGAGTCTGTCACAGGCACTTTTCCTCCCACTGATACCAATGATGGGGCACTATTCCTCCCACTGATACCAATGATGGGACACTATTCCTCCCACTGACACCAATGATGGGACACTATTCCTCCCACTGATACCAATGACGGGGCACTATTCCTCCCACTGATACCAATGATGGGACACTATTCCTCCCACTGACACCAATGATGGGACACTATTCCTCCCACTGACACCAATGATGGGACACTATTCCTCCCACTGATACCAGTGATGGGACACTATTCCTCCCACTGACACCAATGATGGGACACTATTCCTCCCACTGATACCAATGACGGGGCACTATTCCTCCCACTGACACCAATGATGGGACACTATTCCTCCCACTGACACCAATGATGGGACACTATTCGGCCCGCTGATACCAAGTCTGAAGGACAGTAAACTGGCCCTTTGTTCAGAAACTTTGGAGACCTCCAGCATAGCCTACACAACAAGGAGCCCAGTGATAGGATATTTATTGGTCCTCCTGAGCATTCAGTTTCATCTTAAAGGGAATTTGTTCTCTGTTTAGAAATATATATCTTTTCTTTTTAGCACCAGCAGAAGTTTGCTGAAGATGGAAGTTGGGGGAAGTTCAGCTCCCCCCTAACAAACACTCCGCCCTGCTCTATGATTGTATATTCCCAGCAGCAGATCACAGCCCGCCGGAGACCGGGACGTGTCTCGTGAATCATCTCTGCAGCTTATTGGATAAACAACACAAAGTAAACACCATAAATAACATAATAATGACGCCGTAGAATGGAACGCCGACAAGCGACTTCATCAGAAACATTGTTGATTAGATACGCCTTTGTGACAATTTTAATTGGCGTATCATTAATGCTCATTCCACACAAAAGAATGAAGAAATCAGGCGCTGCTTCTTCTATTCACGGACATTGGGAGGCTGAAACAATGTATCAATGACAAGACTACGTCTGCAGACTCTGAACCCTCTGAGAGAGAGACACTTACACATACTCCTATATACAGGGCCTTGAAAAAGTATCCATACCCCTTGAAAATTTTCCACATTTTGTCATGTTACAACCAAAAATGTAAATGTATTTTATTGGGATTTTATGTGATAGACCAACACAAAGTGTCACATAATTGTGAAGTGGAAGGAAAATGATAAATTATACAAATAAATATGTGAATAGTGTGTGGGGGGAGGGGGGCATACACAGGGGGAGGGTATACACGGGGGGAGGGTATACACGGGGGGAGGGGCATACACAGGGGAAGGTGTACACAGGGGGAGGGTGTACACAGGGGGAGGGTGTACACAGGGGGAGGGGCATACACAGGGGAAGGTGTACACAGGGGGAGGGTGTACACAGGGGGAGGGTATACACGGGGGGAGGGGCATACACAGGGGGAAGGTGTACACAGGGGGAGGGTGTACACAGGGGGAGAGTGTACACAGGGGGAGGGCATACACAGGGGAGGGGTATACACAGGGGAGGGTATACACAGGGGGAGGGGCATACATAGGGGGAGGGGCATACACATGGAATTCTTCTGAAGAAGCTTCTTTTTGATATATTTATGTTCATAAAACTTTCACAACCACAAAACTCTTTTTCCATTTCTTTATCTTAGTTTTCACCCCAGAATCTAGACATGTTCATCAATGAATTTAGGCCCCTTTCACACGATCGGACCGTTCAGGTCCGCCTGTCAGTTTTGACGGCGGACCTGAACGGGCGATCCATGTTAGCCTATGGAGCGTCGGATGTCAGCGGAGACATGTCCGCTGACATCCGACCCCGTCCGATCCACTAAAAGCAGACGGATGGCCCTACGTCCAGGTCCGTCGCTGGCGGATCGGATCGGGGGAGATCTGACGAAAACGGACACGCTGTCCGTTTTCGTCCGATCCCTCCATAGGCGGCAGCGGCGCCTGACAAGCCCCTCCCCGCTCAGTGAGCAGAGAGGGACCTGTCATCCGCCGGCTCAGCGGAGATCAACGGACAGATCTCCCGCTGAGCCGGCGGACAGAGGCGGGCTCCGTAGAAACGGAGCCCGCCTCGTGTGAAAGGGGCCTTAGACTGCTGGCCTTTTAGATACATTTATTGGGGTATTAATGAATACAGAGCAACATAATATAATTTGCGGCATTTTCGTCTGCCTAGAGTTCAGCTATTACCATTTCAATACCGGGCACTTTTACCCCCTTCCTGCCCAGGCCAATTCTCAGCTTTCAGTGCTGTCACACTTTGAATGACAATTACGCGGTCATCCAACACTGTACACATAGGACATTTTTATCATTTTTTTGAGACAGATAGAGCTTTCTATCGGTGGTATTTAATCACTGCTGGGGGTTTTGTTTTTTTTGCTAAACAAATGAAAAAAGACCAACAATTTTGAAGAAAAAAAATACTTTTTTCTTGTGAAATTTTGCAGATAAGTAATTTTTCTTCTTCACTGATGTGTGCTGAAGGGCACTGATAGGGGACACTGATGAGCACTGATAGGGGGCACTGATGGGCACTGATAGGGGACACTGATGAGCACTGATAGGGGACACTGATGAGAACTGATAGGGGACACTGATGAGCACTGATAGGGGACACTGATGAGAACTGATAGGGGACACTGATGAGAACTGATAGGGGACACTGATGAGAACTGATAGGGGACACTAATGAGCACTGATAGGGGACACTGATGAGAACTGATAGGGGACACTGATGAGAACTGATAGGGGACACTGATGAGAACTGATAGGGGACACTGATGAGAACTGATAGGGGACACTAATGAGCACTGATAGGGGACACTGATGAGAACTGATAGGGGACACTGATGAGAACTGATAGGGGACACTGATGAGAACTGATAGGGGACACTGATGGGCACTGATAGGGGACACTGATGAGAACTGATAGGGGACACTGATGGGCACTGATAGGGGACACTGATGAGCACTGATAGGTGACACTGATGAGCACTGATAGGGGACACTGATAGGTGACACTGATGAGCACTGATAGGGGACACTGATGAGCACTGATAGGGGACAATGATGGGCACTGATAGGGGACAATGATGGGCACTGATAGGGGACACTGATGGGCACTGATAGGGGACACTGATGGGCACTGATAGGGGACACTGATGAGAACTGATAGGGGACACTGATGGGCACTGATAGGGGACACTGATGGGTACTGATAGGGGACACTGATGAGCACTGATAGGGGACACTGATGAGCACTGATAGGGAACACTGATGGGCACAGGATACAGGGACCTGAGCGCCAATCCAACCTGTCCCTCTGTATGCTGTAAAAAAAACCTGGCTGATCCTACCTGTTCCTGTGTCCTCCTCTGTGTGCTGACCGCGATAATCTTGGCTGATGTTGTGCCTCCCTCATCACGCCGCTCTCCCCCCTCGCCTGTCAACTCCTGTGAGTGTGAGACGTCTCCGCCTCCCCCTCCCCCGCCAGAGGAGGGATAGAGCGGCCGGGAGTCACGTGACCGGCCTGAAGATATGTGAACAAAAGCATTTAAAAAGCTTTGTTTTCAACACATACAGTGCTTCTGGAAAGTATTCACAGCGCTTCACTTTTTTACACATTTTGCTACTGTATGTTACAGCTCTATCCCAAAATGGATTAAATTAATTATTTTCTTCAAAATTCTACAAACAATCCCCCATAATGACAACGTGAAAGAAGTTTGTATTAAAATCTTTGCAAATTTATTAAAAATAAAAAATAAAAAAATCCCATGTACATAAGTATCACAGGCTCCTCCCATGTACATAAGTATCACAGGCTCCTCCCATGTACATAAGTATCACAGACTCCTCCCATGTACATAAGTATCACAGGCTCCTCCCATGTACATAAGTATCACAGGCTCCTCCCATGTACATTGGTATCACATACTCCTCCCATCTACATAGGTATCACAGTCTCCTCCCATGTACAAAAGTATCACAGACTCCTCCCATGTACATAAGTATCACAGGCTCCACCCATGTACATAAGTACATAAGTATCACAGGCTCCTCCCATGTACATAAGTATCACAGGGTCCTCCCATGTACATAAGTATCACAGGCTCCTCCCATGTACATAAGTATCACAGGCTCCTCCCATGTACATAAGTATCACAGGCTCCTCCCATGTACATAAGTATCACAGACTCCTCCCATGTACATAAGTATCACAGGCTCCTCCCATGTACATAAGTATCACAGACTCCTCCCATGTACATAAGTACCGGCAAGGAGGGGGGAGGAGCCAGTTACCATCCTGCGGCTCCTCCCCCTTTCTTCCCCATCAGGAACCCGGGCTGGTACCAGCTGCTGCATTGGGGAGCCTTCCTCCTTGCCAGCGGTGTTCCGGAACATCCTCGGACGTCCTCGGTAACGGCGCACACAAGCATGACACCCAGAGGCATGATGGGACTTGTAGTTTTGCAACAGCTGGAGGTCCGCTAATTGCATATCCCTGGTCTAAATGGAGCTGCTGTATACCACTGTAACCCTCCATATAACCGCTTAAATTTAATAGTTCCTCCACTATATTTATTTTTATAATTCTTTACATACATACCCTTGGAATATTTGGAGGCCTCCATGTACACTTATGGCATACATGGAGATTTATGCCCCCCAGTTGGTTAATTAATTATTTAATTGACCAACAATCTTCTAACTTCTTTTACATACTATGGGCGTCTAACTGAGTTTGTATTTGGATTCTCACCACAGGTGTGGCCCGCTTCTCGACCAACTGGTTGACTTGGCGGGAGGCGACTTATTAGTGTGACTTCTCGTAAGTCACTTACGGCCCCGTGTCTGGTTGCTGCGGCGGTGAAGGTGCTCCGGGACCCCTTGGGGAAAAAGAGAGAAAGCAGTTTTTAAACAGATCTCCATGTAGGAGGCCTTTTTTCCTTGCTGGACATACATTGTCGGGTAACTATATCACATATATGCACCATATATTAATTTTACTGTGTGTAGATTTTTACATGTGTACCTATATTATATATCTTTTAGCAGACTGACCCTCTGAAGAAGACCCTTGGCATATGGGTTGAAACGCGTCAGCCTCACTTTCCTAATTTCGACATTTGTTGTTCAATGTTGTTATGGAATTATGTCTGCAAATGTATGTTTAGCCCAATAAGTCTGAAAGTACTTCCTACTGGAGCTCATTTCTTTTTAATATTTATGTGATACTAATTTTGTAAAATTCATACATTTTTGACTTAATTATTTGCTGCCTAAAAACCCCACCCTAGGGGAACCTTTCTCTTCTTTAGACACTGGGCAGTAAACCCCATTCTACTGCATGTATTTGATGTTAGGTCCCCTCTCATTGGCCATTTGTATAAATGGAAGTTCGTATATATATAGGATTGTCTGGGCTGTTCCATCTCCCACGCTGAGGGGGGGGGGGTGGGGGGGGTAGTGTCGGGGGATTATGGGCGGCTGTGATCTGTTGCCTTTATCTTTTTCCTGCTTCTCTACTTGACTTTTCAAGCAGTTATATTTCCTCCTTTGTAGCGAATTCATTATGACTAAAAATCCCGCCACCGATAATGCGTCATTTTTATTGATATTAGTCACTTTAAAAGGCAGAACAATGTCAGAGCCGATATGTAAAGAAGAAATATGTTCCCTATCACAGGGAGAACGGGGGATAATTATTACACTGCTAATAATACAAATGATGGTACATAGGAGAGGTTATGACTGATCAGTTCTTCCAGGAACAGAAACCTATTAAAGAGGACCTGTCCCCAAAGTGTAAGAAGAGCGCTTTCCAATGGAAAAGATTTCCACCAATCACCTGAAAGTGGGTGGGATATATTAGGCAGCAGGTGAACATGCTCTCCCTGAAGTTGATGTGTTGAAGGCCACTTCAGCTTTGGAAGGTCCCCCCCCCCCCCCCTTCATGACCAGGCCTTTTTTTTCTATTCAGCACTGCGTTACTTTAACTGGTAATTGCGCGGTCGTGCAACATTGTACCCAAATGACATTTATATCATTTTTGTCACACAAATAGAGCTTTCTTTTTGTGCATTAACCCCATCAATACCGGGCACATATACCCCCTTCCTGCCCAGGCCAATTTTCAGCTTTCAGTGCTGTCACACTTTGAATGACAATTGCGCGGTCATGTAACACTGTACACACATGGGACATTTCTATCATAGACATAAAAAGATAGAGCTTTCTTTAAGCAGTATTCAATCACCGCTGGTTTTTTAAATTTGTTTTGCTACAAAAACGAAAAAAGACCGAACATTTTGAAAAAAAAAAAAAGTTTTTGTTAGCTTCTCTCAGAAAATATTGTAAATAATTAATTTTTCTCCTTTACCAATGGGCATTGATGAAGCGGCACTGATGGGCACTGATAGGTGGCACTGATGGGCACTGATAGGCGGCACTGATGAGTGCCACTGATGGGCACTAATGAGCACTGAAAGGCGAGACTGATAGGCACCGATAGGCGGCACTAATGGACACTGATTAGCAGCACTGATGGGCACTGATTGGCAGCACTGATGGGCGCCACTGCTGGGCACTAAAAGTTGGCACTGATAGGTGGCACTCATTGGCGCCACTGATGGGCACTGATGATCACTGAAAGGCGGCACTGATGGGCAGTGATTGGCGGAACTGTTGAGCAGTGATAGGCGGCACTGATGGGTGCCACTGATGAGCACTGAAAGGCGGCACTGATGGGCAATAATTGGCGGAACTGTTGAGCAGTGATAGGCGGCACTGATGGGTGACACTGATGGGCACTGATTGGCAACACTGCTGGGCACTGTTGGGGCTGCACTGATGATCAGTGCCCTAATTATTATTATTATTATTATTATTATACAGGATTTATATAGCGCCAACAGTTTGCGCAGCGCTTTACAACATGGGGCAGACAGTACAGTTACAATACAAATCAATACAGGAGAGATCAGAGGGCCCTGCTCGTTAGAGCTTACAATCTAGAAAGTATCTGTGCAGGTCTCCTTGTGAGGAAATGCAGCTGGTTCTCCTCTCCTCACATTCTGTCAGTGTGAGGAGAGGAAAGCCAATAACCAGCATTTCCTTGTTTACCTGTGACCGGCTGTGATTGGACACGGCTGATCACGTGGGTAAAGAGCCGTGTCATTGGCTCTTTTCCGAGATCAGGGATGCGCCGTGTCCCATGGCCACAGCGCTCCGCCTATCACCGAGCTGCGTGCCCCCGGACACCAGCTGGTCTACACAATCTCAGCCTGCAATGGGGACACAGAGAAGAGGGGAGGGACAGCTGAATGCAGGATCAACCAGGTATATTTCACACTACACAAAGCGGATGCTTTAGAGGCTTTGTAGGTATGAACACTTTGTTATATAGCATGTAAGGAGAGTTTTTCATAGTCTAAGTTTAATGACGCTTGAAGATTGCTTAACCCCCCCCCCCCCAAACATTATTTTCTAGGAGGCAGAGACCCTGAAGAATAAAAATGCTGTGGTTTACCAAGAGCATAGTTTCAGTAAAAAATACACTTAAAGGGTGACTTGTTTAGTGGAAAAAAAAAGCAAATATAAAAAAAAATTATGGCATATATAATTGCTACACAAACCATGTCGTAATTTAAATTTAATAATAATAACCTTCGCTCATCATTGTTCAGCAGCATAGGTTGCAAGTCCTGCCTCTTCTGCCTACCTCTCAGCCCGGCCCTGTGCACAAGTATTGCAGAGATGTACCGAATACACATATACTGTGTGTATATATATATATATATATATATATATATATATATATATATGTTAATGTATGCAAAAGAAAATTGCGCTTAGTGTAAATAGCTAATAAAGTAAGCAGCACTCACAAATATGTACACCCCATATCCAACAAATTACAAGTATCAACGTGTTGCGCTGTCATATATATGTGGTAGTTTATCTCAAGGTTCTACTTACAACGAAAATGTTAAAATAGCCTTATTGGAAACAAACGTCAGTCCAACACCCACCTTGGGTGCCACGACGTCAAAGCTGCTCCGTGTCCTAGGTTGTCCTCCGTGCCTCACAGAAGAAGTCCCATTGGACGAAACGTACGTCAGGCTAGGCACGGAGAGGCGGTGATGTTGTGGCACCCATGGTGGGTGTTGGACGGATGTCTGTTTCCAATAAGGCTATTTAAACATTTTCGCTGTAAGTAGAACCTTGAGATAAACTCTTGTGTGCTTTTAATGAATGTTGCCCAATGAGTTTGTTTTCCTCTTCCATATGGTATATCGTGTGATCGGGTTTTGGAGTTCCCTAAAGGATAATTGCTATGGGGAGTTGCATCATTGGAGTCCATTAAGTAGGCTGAACAGCTGAGGCGGTATATACCCAAAGTGAGGGCTGATTGCTCACTGATGAGCATAAAGACCTTGGAAGGTCTTAAGATCTGGTAAGAAGATTTATTTGCCTTTTCCATCCTGTGGGGGGCACTGGGTGTTTGCACCGATTGAAATTGGAAGGACCCTCTTTTAACTTTCACTTTGTGGATCTGCAATTGGTTTTGAACTTTACATTTTATTTAAGTTTATTAATCTATTCTAAAGATGGACTTTTGTTTTCCTAATCATAGATAAGGCATTGTATCACACATATAGGACAGCGCAACACGTTGGTATTTATATATACAGTATCTCGCAAAAGTAAGTACACCCCTCAGTGACATTTGTGTAAATCTTTTCTTCTATCTTTTCATGTGACAACACTGAAGAAATGACACTTGTCTACAATGTAAAGTAGTGAGTGTACAGCTTGTATAACAGTGTAAATTTGCTGTCCCCTCAAAATAACTCAACACACAGCCATTAATGTCTAAACCGCTGGCAACAAAAGTCAGTACACCCCTAAGTGAAAATGTCCAAATTGGGCCCAATTAGCCATTTTCCCTCCCCGATGTCATGTGACTCATTAGTGTTACAAGGTCTCAGGTGTGAATGGGGAGCAGGTGTGTTAAATTTGGTGTTATCGCTCTCACCCTAAGTGAAAATGTCCAAATTGGGCCCAAAGTGTCAATATTTTGTGTGGCCACCATTATTTTCCAGCACTGCCTTAACCCCCTTGGGCATGGAGGTCACCAGAGCTTCACAGGTTGTCACTGGAGTCCTCTTCCACTCCTCCATGACGACATCACGGAGCTGGTGGATGTTAGAGACCTTGCGCTCCTCCACCTTCCGTTTGAGGATGTCCCACAGATGATCAATAGGGTTTAGGTCTGGAGACATGCTTGGTCAGTCCATCACCTTTACCCTCAGCTTCTTTAGCAAGGCAGTGGTGGTCTTGGAGGTGTGTTTGGGGTGGTTATCATGTTGGAATACTGCCCTGCGGCCCAGTCTCTGAAGGGAGGGGATCATGCTCTGCTTCAGTATATCACAGTACATGTTGGTATTCATGGTTCCCTCAATGATCTGTAGCCCCCCAGTGCCGGCAGCACTCATGCAGCCCCTGACCATGACACTCCCACCACCATATTTTTATTTCTATTGCCGGTATCTGACAATACATTACAGCCGCGAGCAGTTTTAAATGACATTTTTTCCTTTAGAAATATCATTTTGTGCAGGGACTGTTCTAAACACGGGAAAGATGCGCTACTTTACAGGCATACTATAGACACCCCCCAGGTACGAAATTTAAAGGAATATTTCATTTCTATTGTTTCATTATTAAAATCACTGCTCCCGAAAAAACGTCCGTTTTTAAAACTTTTTTTTGCATTGATCCATGTCCCCTGGGGTAGGACCCGGGTCCCCAAACACTTTTTATGACAATAACTTGCATATAAGCCTTTAACCTCTTCCCGTCCGCGCTATAGCCCAATGACGGCTACAGAGCGGACCTACATTGTCGGGAGGCCGTCAATAGACGTCCTCCCCCTTTGCACGCTCCCCGCGGGCCCCCTGAGGGTTGCGCACGGCGTGTGCGGCACGCTCTGTGATCACCGAGTCAATGATCCCGGCCCCTTACCACGTGATCAGCTGTCAGCCAATGACAGCTGATCACGTGATGTAAACAGAAGCTCGGTGATCTTTTTTTTTTTTCTCCTCACGCTGACAACGTGAGGAGAAAAAAAAGCCGATCACCGGCTTCTGTTGAAGGGACATCGGTCCTGAAGAGGAAGAGGCACAGCCACCCCATCTGTGCCAACCAGTACCTCCTGCCAGTGCCACCTGCCAGTGCACACAGTGCCATCAATCGGTGCCCACCAGTGAATATCAGTGCCATCAATCAATGCCACCTATCAATACCCAAGAGTGCCACCTATCAATGCCCACCAGTGATGCCAATCGGTGCCTCATCCATGCCATCTAGCAGTGCTGCCTATCAGTGTCACCTACCAGTGCCCATTACTGCCACCCATCAGTGCCACCCATTAGTGCTGTTCAGTGCCACCTATCAATGCCCTTCAGTGCTGCCCGTCCGTGCCACCTCTCAGTGCCCATCAGTGTCGCCTACCAATGCCGCATATTAGTGCCCATCAGTGCCGCAAATTAGTGCCCATCAGTGCAGCCTCATCAGTGTACATCAATGAAGGAGAAAAATTACCTGTTTGCAAAATTTTATAATAAAATATAAAATCGTTTTTGTTTTCAAAATTTTTGGTCTTTTTTCATTTTTTTTTAACAAAGGTGATCAAATACCACCAAAAGAAAGCTCTATTTGTGGGGAAAAATTGATAAAAATTTCATTTGGGTATAGTGTAGCATGACCGCGCAATTGTCATTCAAAGAGTGAGAGCCGCTGAAAGCTGAACATTGGTCTCGGCAGGAGGGGGGGGGGGGTTGGGGTGTTCGGCTCGTCCTTACTTCTAACAACGAGACCCCTCTGATGCTTTGGAAGCTCTCTAAGGACCGTGGCTTTTTCTGTAGGAGGCGACTAAGAAAATGTCAGGAAAGACCTACTAGGACAGCTGAACTTTATCTGTGGTTAATCAGATGGCCGGTGTGTACTGACTCCTATTTATCATGAGTTTGAATGTGATTGCCTAATTCTGACATCCCCAGCTATAAGAGGGTGTGCAGACTTATGTGACCTCATTATTTTATTTTTTTTATTTTTACTCCCCCCCAAAAGAATTGAGTTTGTTTTTCAATTGAAAAGTTCTGAAATGATTTATCTTTGTCTCATTTTTTTTTTACTTAGTAGAAACCTGACATTTTACCCCCCCCCCCCCCCCCCGGGGGCGTGTAGACTTTTTATATCCAATTTATAATATATCTCATTTTCCTCTGATGCTCTCTTATATACTTTGACCATAGAATATGTATAAGATGCGGGGGATTGCATATATTAGAAAACAAGCGGATATCTTAATTACATTTATCAGCAGTAATGATGTGAATTTTTCTATTTCTGTGAATGTACAGAATGTACAGAGCATCCCTCTAATGATCTGACGCTCGCAAGATAATAAAAAAAAAAAAAAGATTTTCAGCGCCGTATATCCCGCCGCAGGAGCCGCAGTCTGGCGCTGTAATTGCCGAACTTTTCGGGAAATTTCATCAGTGAATTGAACGCCTTCCCCTCACCCGCTCCTTGTTCGTTTCATCAATAAACATTATTGTATAAGAACATAAATGTAAGTCATTAGAGCGCAGATGTCTCTCCCCTCCCCCCGTCTAATGACATTTAACTTATTAAGCAGATTTTAAATAGTCCGAGTTCATTAAGGAGATTTCTTCCCGCTGCCGTATTTATTTCGTTTAACTTGATTAAATCCCGTTCTGTGCTTATGACATTCGATAGATTTGTATCATTATTTTCCCGAGTCCTCGCTGTCTTTGTTAATGCGCTTTTTCTGCTGATTGAAAATTTCTTCCAAGAAAGACTCTCTGCGCATTGTTAGCGGCGTGGATTAATATCGCCGACTGTTTTTATGGATGAGGATCGAAGTGTAGTACTCTGCGAGTCAAAATTACATTAATCCTATCACTGCTGGCGCTGTTTTTTCTTTTTTTAAAAATCATTTTAGGCCTTAAGATTAGTTAACCTTTTCAGCTCCGCAAGGTTTTACCCCCCTTCATGACCAGGCAATCTTTTGCTATTCAGCACTGCGCTACTTTAACTACTTGTCGACCAGCCACCGCAGTTCTACGGCGGCAGGTTGGCACGGCTGTGCGAACCGCCGTTATTGTACGTCGGCTGCTTTGAAAAGCTATAAGGAGGGGCGCATGCGCGCACCCTCGACGCGACGCCGGAGCCGATGTGCGGGGCCGGCGACCGCGATGTCCGCCGGCCACCTGCGATCGCTCCTCAGAGAGCCAGGACGAGGATCTGTCAATATAAACAGACAGATCCCCATTCTGACAGGGGAGTTAGAGAGAGATCTGCTGTTCCTAGTGATCATGAACAGCGATCTCTCTCCTCCTCCAGTCAGTCCCCTCCCCCCCACAGATAGAACACACAGTGAGGGAACACATTTAACCCCTTGATTGCCCCCTAGTGTTAACCCCTTCCCTGCCGGTGGCATGTATACAGTAAACATGTGTATTTTTTATAGCACTGATCACTGTATAAATGTCACTGGTCCACATAAGTATCACAGAGTCCTCCCATGTACAGAAGTATCACAGACTTCTCCCATCACAGACTCCTCCCATGTACATAAGTATCACAGACTCCTCCCATGTACATAAGTATCACAGACTCCTCCCATGTACATAAGTATCACAGGCTCCTCCCATGTACATAAGAATCACAGGCTCCTCCCATCACAGACTCCTCCCATGTACATAAGCATCACATACTCCTCCCATCCAGGCTCCTCCCATGTACATAAGTATCACAGGCTCCTCCCATGTACATAAGTATCACAGGCTCCTCCCATGTACATAAGTATCACAGGCTCCTCCCATGTACATAAGTATCACAGGCTCCTCCCATGTACATAAATATCACAGGCTCCTCCCATGTACATAAGTATCACAGGCTCCTCCCATGTACATAAGTATCACAGGCTCCTCCCATGTACAGAAGTATCACAGGCTCCTCCCATGTACATAAGTATCACAGACTCCTCCCATGTACATAAGTATCACAGACTCCTCCCATGTACATAAGTATCACAGACTCCTCCCATGTACAGAAGTATCACAGGCTCCTCCCATGTACATAAGTATCACAGACTCCTCCCCTGTACATAAATATCACAGGCTCCTCCCATGTACATAAGTATCACAGGCTCCTCCCATGTACATAAGTATCACAGACTCCTCCCCTGTACATAAATATCACAGGCTCCTCCCCTGTACATAAATATCACAGGCTCCTCCCATGTATATAAGTATCACAGACTCCTCCCATGTACATAAGTATCACAGGCTCCTCCCATGTACATAAGTATCACAGTCTTTGCTCAATACTTTGGTGAAGCTCCTTTGGCACCAATTACAGCCTCAAGTCTTGTTGAGTATGATGCTACAAGCTTGGCACACCTATTGTTGGGCAGTTTCTCCCGTTCTCCTTTGCAGGACCTCTCAAGCTCCATCAGGTTGGATGGGGAGTGTCGGTGTACAGCCATGTTCAGATCTCCCCCAGAGATGTTCAATCGGGTTCAAGTCAGGGCTCTGGCTGGGCCACTCAAGGACATCCATAGAGTTCTCCCGTAGCCACTCCTTTGTTATCTTGGCTGTGTGCTTAGCGTCGTTGTCCTGTTGTGTAAATGTACATCCTCCTGTGCTGCCTGTGTGCCCCCTGCAGGGCGCAGGTGGCGGGATTTGTGATCATGGCACCTGCATCTCCCCTCCTACATCTCCCCTTCTACATCAAAGGGGAGATGTCATCTGATCAAAGCCCACCAACAAGACTAATAAAAAAAAAAATCCAACAACAAAAAATAAAAAAATGTCATTGTAAATTAATTCTAAAAAATAAAATTGTAAGAAAATATATATAAAATAAAAAACCTACTGACACCACTCCCCCTGCTCTACCAACACTGTCCACTGCCCCAATCCCTCCCCCCAAGAGCCTTGTCATTTTTTTTTAAAACGAATTAAACTGTAAAAAAATCAATATGTAAAAATAAAAAAAACTACTGACACCATCCAATGTCACATCCCCCCCACCCCCCACCCCTTCCCCAGAAGCACTCTGAGGAAGGGGGCGCCACCTCTTTGAAATGACTTTTTGCAATTTGGGATGTCTGAAAAGTGAAACATCACCAAAACAGCCCCACCCCCCCCTCCTCCCTTCAGCAGGGCAGTTAAAAAAATTAAAAAAAATTAAGGGTTGATTTACACGTGCTTCGGTTTCAACGCACATTAATGGCTAGTTTACACGTTGCTTCAAAACAAGGCTTCGGACAGGCTTTGTTAAAGCTCTCTGAAACGCCAGTCAAAGCTCCTGTCACTAAATAAAATGGTTAGCTTACACGGCAAGTGCGAAGACCGGGCTCCCGCGATCGCTCGTGACAGAGCGACAACCGGGATCTGGGTGTAAACGCACAGATCCCGGTTCTGTCAGGGGAGAGGAGACCGATCGTGTGTTCATACTATGTATGAACAGCGATCTGTCATCTCCTCTAGTCAGTCCCCTCCCCCCTTCAGTTAGAACACAGTGAGGGAACACAATTAACCCCTTGATTGCCCCCTAGTATTAACCCCTTCCCTGCCAGTGACATTTATCCCCTTCCCGCCGACCATACGCAGATATGCGTACTCGGCTTTCCGGGGTTATACCGGGATGATGCCCGCAGCTGCAGGCATCATCCCGGTACCGTTGTTTTGAGCGGGCGATCGGCTACCCATATATAACAACCGATGCGGCTAAAAGCCGCTCGGTTGTTATACCGGAGGAGCGGGAGGGTGACATCCCCCCCTCCCGCTGCCTCCCGCCGCTCTTACCGGGCCTCCCGTGCGATCGGGAGGCCCGGTGTCCAATCGGCTGCCTCCGGCGGCTGTGGGCGGGCTGGAACGAAGCTGTGAGCGGCTTCGTTCCAGCCTTCTCAATGTAAACGCGGAAGCGACGTCATGACGTCACTTCCTGTTTACTCGGCTGCCAATGGCGTCGAATTTAAAAAAATATACAGTATTCAGAATCGCCGTTTTCAGCGATCTGAATACTTTGAAGTGCATAGGAGGGAGCGGGGATCTAGAACCCCCGCTCCCCCGCTCCCTCCATAAAGAGTACCTGTCACCACCTATTACTGTCACAAGGGATGTTTACATTCCTTGTGACAGCAATAAAAGTAAAAAAAAAAACATTTTTTTTAAAAACACAATTTATAAGTCTAACAATAAATAAAATAAATAAAAAAAAAATTTTTAAAGCGCCCCCGTCCCCGTCCGTTTCGTGCAGCGAAAAAAAACGCATACGGAAGTCGCGCCCGCATATGTAAATGGTGTTCAAACCACACATGTGAGGTATCGCCGCGATCGTCAGAGCGAGAGCAATAATTCTAGCCCTAGACCTCCTCTGTAGCGCAAACCTGGTAACCGTAAAAAAATTTTAAAGCATCGCCTATGGAAATTCATAGCTACCATAGTTTGTCGCCATTCCACGAGTGCGTGCAATTATAAAGGGTGACATGTTTGGTATCTATTTACTCGGCGTAACATCATCTTTCACATTATACAAAAAAATTGGGGTAACTTTACTGTTTGGATTTTTTAAAATTCATGGAAGTGTCCCTTTTCCAAAAATTTGCGTTTAAAACACCTCTGCACAAATACCGTGTGATATAAAATAGTGCAACAATCTCCATTTTATTCTCAAGATTCTCTGCTAAAAAAATATATATAATGTTTGGGGGTTCTAAGTAATTTTCTAGCAAAAAATACGGATTTTAACTTGTAAACACCAAATTTCAAAAATAGGCTTAGTCATGAAAGGGTTAAACAGCAATCAGTGCATTTTTATAGCTCTGATTGCTGTATAATTGTTAATGGTCCCAAAAATGTGTCAAGTGTCTGATGTGTCCGCCATAATGTCACAGTCACAATAAAAATCGCTGATCGCCGCCATTACTAGTAAAAAAATAAATAATAATAAAAATGCCATAAAACTATCCCCTATTTTGTAGACGCTATAACTTTTGCGCAAACCAATCAATATATGCTTATTGTTATTTTTTTTTTTTTTTTTTACCAAAAATATGTAGAAGAATACGTATCGGCCTAAACTGAGGAAAACATTTGTTTGTTTTTTTTTTTGTTTTAAATGTGGGATATTTATTACAGCAAAAAGTAAAAGGTATTGTGTTTTGTTTTCATAATTACCGCTTTTCTTTTTGTTTATAGCGCAAAAAATAAAAATTACAGAGGTGATCAAATACCACCAAAAGAAAGCTCTATTTGTGGGGAAAAAAAAAACAACATCAATTTTGTTTGAGTGCAACGTCACACGACCGCGCAATTGTCAGCTAAAGCGACGCAGTGCCGAAACGCAAAAAATGGCCTGGTCCTTGAGCATCCAAATCTTCCGGGGCTGAAGTGCTTAACAAGGCGTGTCCGAAGCCTTGCTTTGAGGAAAGTGTAAACTAGCCCTTAGGGTTCACTCACAGGAAGAGCTGTCAGCATTTAACCACTTCAGCCCCGGAAGGATTTACCCCCCTTAATGACCAGAGCATTTCGGCACTGCGTCGCTTTAACTGACAATTGCGCGGTCGTGCGACGTTGCACCCAAACAAAACTGACGTCCTTTATTCCCCACAAATAGAGCTTTCTTTTGGTGGTATTTGATCACCTCTGCGGTTTTTATTTTTTGTGCTATAAACAAAAAAAGAGCGACAATTTAAAAAAAAAAAAAGCAATATTTTTTCCTATCTGCTATAATAAATATCCCCCAAAATATATAAAAAAAACTATTTTTCTTCCTCAGTTTAGGCAAATATGTATTCTTCTACATATTTTTGGTAAAAAAAAAATCGCAATAAGCGTATATTGATTGGTTTTCGCAAAAGTTATAGCGTCTACAAAATAGGGGATAGTTTTATGGCATTTTTATTATTAATTTTTTTTTAATTAGTAATGGCGGTGATCTGCGATTTTTATCGTGACTGTGACATTATGACGGACACATCGGACATTTTTGACACTATTTTGGGACCATTGTCATTTATACAGCAATCAGTGCGATAAAAATGCAGTAGTGTAAATGACACTGGCAGGGAAGGGGTTAACCACTAGGGGGGCGATGAAGGGGTTAAGTGTGTCCTAGGGAGTGATTCCAACTGTGGGGGGGAGGGGCTACAACTCACATGACAGCCATCACTGCTCCCGATGACACGGAGCAGTAGATCTCTGTCATGTCACAAGGCAGAACGGGGAAATGCCTCGTTTACATAGACATCTCCCCATTCTTCCGCTCCGCCGGTGGGCATCAAGTCCGCGGGTCCCAAGGGGCACCCGCTGGCCCCGCCAATTAAAGGGGACGTACAGGTACGGCCGTTTGCACACCGCTGCCATTGTGCCGACGTATATCGGCGTGCGGAGGTCGGCAAGTGGTTAAATTGCTCATCAGAGGACATGACGGGGTGGGGCCCTTTCAGGCAGGTTGATCGGGGGCCCCCGTGATTTCTAACAACAGCCTCGGTCAAGAGAGGGACGGAAGGGAAGAGAGAGAAGAAGAGAAGAATAGAGAAGAAGAGAAGAATAGAGCGGTCGGGGCTCCGGAGACTTGCAGTCTTTTGATATGCGGCGTGTCTCCTCTAGAACAATTCTGAGGGTCATTGAAGGAGTTTGGGAACTTGAAGGGATGTAGATATTTTGCTGAACTTGAAAGAACTATGACAGATATTAGGAGAAGAAACGTAATTCAAGTCCATGTGCCTCGGGGCGATCAAAACAGTGAAAGTTTGATTTGGCAGTAGGGATGAGCTTCGTGTTCGAGTCGAACCCATGTTCGACTCGAACATCGGCTGTTCGATCGTTCGCCGAATTGCGAACGTTATGGGCCGTTCGCGCTAAATTCGTGTGGCGCGTCACGGCCCATAATTCACTGCGGCATCGCAGTGCATTGCTGGCTGATGATTGGCCAAGCATGCACTATGACCCGCATGCTTGGCCAATCACAGCGCCGTCAGTAGAGAGAGCTGTAATTGGCCAAAGCCAGGGTGGCTTTGGCCAATTATGGCTCAGGGGATTTAGTACACACCCCACACTATATAAGGCCGCCTGCACGGCGGCCCTGTGTAGTGTGTGTTCCGGTGTGCTGAGAGATAGAGAGAGAGAGAGAGACAGTGTCATTTGATTTGAGTTAGATAGATTAGGCAGAACAGTCAGTCAGTTAGCTGCACTTACAGTGTATTGTGTATATATATGCATCCCAGGTGTTGCATATATATATATACACTGTATTCAGTTTAGCTAGATCCGTTCCTGTTATCTTCTATCTAGACTATTTACATTTAATGCAGTGCGTCCTGCTCACAGTGTTCAGCTAGATCCGTTCCTGCTATTTACATTTAGTGCAGTGCGTCCTGCTCACAGTGTTCAGCTAGATCCGTTCCTGTTATCTTCTAGACTATTTACATTTAGTGCAGTGCGTCCTGCTCACAGTGTTCAGCTAGATCCGTTCCTGTTATCTTCTAGACTATTTACATTTAGTGCAGTGCGTCCTGCTCACAGTGTTCAGCTAGATCCGTTCCTGCTATTTACATTTAGTGCAGTGCGTCCTGCTCACAGTGTTCAGCTAGATCCGTTCCTGCTATTTACATTTAGTGCAGTGCGTCCTGCTCACAGTGTTCAGCTAGATCCGTTCCTGCTATTTACATTTAGTGCAGTGCGTCCTGCTCACAGTGTTCAGCTAGATCCGTTCCTGTTATCTTCTAGACTATTTACATTTAGTGCAGTGCGTCCTGCTCACAGTGTTCAGCTAGATCCGTTCCTGTTATCTTCTAGACTATTTACATTTAGTGCAGTGCGTCCTGCTCACAGTGTTCAGCTAGATCCGTTCCTGTTATCTTCCTACTGACAGGCAGGCTTGTCTGGTTACAGTATATAAAGCTACCTGAAGAAAATTACAGGTGTTCTATTTGATCCTATTAGTACCACGGTCAGGCAGCTAGACTATTTACATTTAGTACAGTGCGTCCTGCTCACAGTGTTCAGCTAGATCCGTTCCTGTTATCTTCCTACTGACAGGCAGGCTTGTCTGGTTACAGTATATAAAGCTACTTGAAGAAAATTACAGGTGTTCTATCCCAGCTTAGTGCAGCTACAGGCCATTAGTATGTCTGGAAGGCCAAGAAGGAGAGGCAGACAGTCACAAGCCAATAAGAGAGGGCAAGCAGGCTCTGTGTCTAGTGCTGGTCGTGGAGACGGTGCATCCTCATCAGCACGTGGCCATGGGACACGCTTGGCCTTTTTTTCGGCAGCTGGCCGTGTTGAGCCGCAACATGCGGAAGACTTGGTCGAGTGGATGACCAAGCCGTCCTCATCCTCCTCATCCTCTCTCACCCATGCCCAGGGTACTTTGTCTGGCAAAGCAGCGGCCTCTTCCCTCAGCTCAATGTCATCAGTGACTCCTTCCCTAGCTCCACCATGTCCTCATGAGGATTCCCTCGAACTGTTTGACCACAGTGTTGGGTACATGCTCCAGGAGGATGCCCAGCGTTTGGAAGGCTCTGATGACGATACTGAGCTCGATGAAGGCAGTAACATGAGCGCGGACAGAAGGGGTGCCCAAGAAGGACAGCAATCTGGCAGTCATGCTCCCCCTGCTGCAGCATACTGCCAGGTTTGCTCCAGTGATGAGGAGGGAGGGGATGATGAGGTCACTGACTCAACGTGGGTGCCTGATAGGAGAGAGGAGGAGGAGGAGGAGGAGGAGGAGGAGGAGGAGGAGGAGGAGGAGGCGGCAGCACATCACCAACGAGGCAGGATGCCCTCCAGGGGCCAGCCTAAGGGCAGCACATTGACTGCATCACACCCCAAAGCTCCACATGTGCAGGGCGCTGCAGTCTCTGCGCGTTATTCAAAAAGTTCTTTGGTGTGGGCCTTTTTTGAGACGAGTGCATCAGATCGCACCGCTGCTATTTGCAACATATGTCTCAAGCGTATCTCGCGTGGCCAAAACATCTCCCGCTTGGGTACCACATGCTTGACCAGACATATGTTGACCTGCCATGCAGTTCGTTGGCAAGCGTATCTAAAAGACCCACACCAAAGAACAAAGAGGATCTCTCCTTGCTCCTCATCAGCTGAGATTTCCAACCCCACTAGACCTTCAGTCCTCTCTGAGACCTGCAGTGAGAGGAATGAAGGTGTAGAATTAGGTGTGTCACAGCCAAGTACTTGTGGGCAATCTGCTTTTGGTACACCGACGTCAGATTGTACCAGGCAAATTTCCCTGCCCCAGCTGCTGCACCGCCGAAAGAAGTTTGCTCCCAGCCATCCACATGCCCAGCGGTTGAATGCTAGCTTGGCAAAATTGCTAGCACTTCAACTGCTGCCTTTTCAGTTGGTAGACTCTGCCCCCTTCCGTGAGTTTGTGGAATGTGCGGTTCCTCAGTGGCAGGTACCCAAACGCCACTTTTTCTCACGGAAGGCGATTCCGGCTCTCTACCGGCATGTGGAAGGCAATGTCCATGCCTCGCTGGACAGGGCGGTCAGCGGTAAGGTGCATATTACCGCTGACTCATGGTCCAGCAGGCATGGACAGGGACGTTACCTAAGTTTCACGGCGCATTGGGTGACTCTGCTGGCAGCTGGGAAGGATGCAGGACAAGGTGCAGTAGTGTTGGAGGTTGTTCCGCCACCACGCCTCCAAAATGCTGATTGTGACACACCTCTCTCCTCCACCCCCTCCTCTTCTTCTTCCTCCATGGCCTCTTCCTCGGAACCAGCGGTGCTCCGTAGGCGTTCAAGGGGCTACGCAAGTACGCAGGCCAAAAGATGCCATGCGGTGCTTGAGCTGGTGTGCTTGGGGGACAGGAGCCACACTGGGGCAGAGGTTCTGTCAGCTCTGCAGGGGCAGGTTCAGAGGTGGTTGACGCCACGCCAACTTAAGGCAGGAATGGTGGTTTGCGACAATGGCACCAACCTCCTCTCTGCCCTCCGACAGGGACAAATGACCCATGTGCCCTGTTTGGCTCACGTCCTTAACTTGGTGGTGCAGCGGTTCTTGGGCAGGTACCCGGGCTTACAGGATGTCCTGAGGCAGGCCAGGAAAGTCTGTGTGCATTTCCGCCGGTCATATAATGCCAGTGCTCGGCTGACGGACCTCCAAAAGGAGTTTAACCTGCCCAAGAACCGCCTAATCTGTGACATGCCCACCAGGTGAAACTCAACGTTGGCCATGCTGCAGCGGCTGCACACGCAGCAGAGGGCCATCAATGAGTACCTGTGCGACTATGGCACCAGGACAGGGTCAGGGGAGCTTGGTTTTTTTTCCCCACGCCAGTGGGCCATGATCAGGGATGCATGCACTGTCCTGTCACCATTCGAGGAGGCCACGAGGATGGTGAGCAGTGACAGTGCATGCATCAGTGACACTGTCCCCCTTGTCCACCTGTTAGAGCACACGCTGCGTGGAATAATGGACAGGGCACTTGAGGCAGAACAGAGGCAGGAAGAGGAGGACTTCCTTAGCTCTCAAGGCCCCCTTTATCCAGACAGTGTTCCTGCGTGCCCGCCGATCACACAGGAAGAGGACGAGGAGGAAGAGGAGGAGGAGGAAGATTGTGTCAGTATGGAGGTGGAGCCTGGCACTCAGCATCAGCAGCAGTCTTTAAGGGATCAGTCCCAAGAAACACATGGACTTGTACGTGGCTGGGAGGAGGTGGCTGCGGACCATGTCGTTCTTAGTGACCCAGAGGACTCCGGACCGAATGCCTCAGCAAACCTACGCTGCATGGCCTCCCTGATCCTGCAAAGCCTGCGTAAGGATCCTCGTATTCGTGGTATCAAGGAGAAGGACCAATACTGGCTGGCAACCCTCCTTGATCCACGTTACAAGGGTAAGGTTGCGGACCTTATCTTGCCATCGCAGAGGGAGCAGAGGATGAAACATCTTCGGGAGGCCTTGCAGAAAGGTCTGTGCAACGCGTTCCCAGAGACTGGGAGGTTACAAACTCCTGTTTCTGGACAACGTGTTGCTGAGGCTTCGGTCAGTCAAAGAAGGAGCGGTGGAGAAGGTGGCCGTCTGACCGATGCGTTCAGACAATTTTTTGGTCCGCAGCCCCAAGGTATGATCGGTTCCAGCAACCATCGCCAGCGTCTGTTTTACATGGTGCAGGAATACCTAGGGGCAAGATCAGACTTGGACACCTTTCCCACCGAAAATCCTCTGGGTTACTGGGTCTTGAGGATGGATCACTGGCCAGAGCTTGCACAGTATGCAATTGAGCTACTGGCCTGTCCTGCATCCAGCGTTCTTTCGGAACGCACATTCAGTGCTGCTGGAGGCGTGGTAACCGATCACAGGGTGCGTCTGTCCACCGACTCGGTCGATCGGCTGACCTTCATAAAAATGAATGAGTCTTGGATCACCACCAGCTACCAAGCACCTGATGCTGATGTAACCGAATAATTTTTTTTGAAATCTCAGATCCCTTCAAAGACTGCCTATGCTGATGCTGAGTGACTATCCCTGAGTAATTATCCTCTTCCTCCTCAATCATCACGCTGATAGCTTGTAAGAACATTTTTGGTTCTGGGCGCCACCACCAGTGCCTAAGGCCCAATTTTTCAGCCCCTGTTTAACAGGGGCGTGTAATTACAATTTTTGATGTAATACTTTGCAGCAGGGCTCGTTCCTGCATTCCAACTAGAGTGTCTGTGAGGGGTTGCAGTGTTGTGGCACCAGCACCAGTGCCTAGGGCCCAATTTTTCTGCCCCTGTCTAACAGGGGCGTGTAATTACAATTTTTGATGCAATACTTTGCAGCAGGGCTCGTTCCTGCGTTCCAACTAGAGTGTCTGTGAGGGGTTGCAGTGTTGTGGCACCAGCACCAGTGCCTAAGGCCCAATTTTTCTGCCCCTGTCTAACAGGGGCGTGTAATTACAATTTTTGATGCAATACTTTGCAGCAGGGCTCGTTCCTGCGTTCCAACTAGAGTGTCTGTGAGGGGTTGCAGTGTTGTGGCACCAGCACCAGTGCCTAAGGCCCAATTTTTCTGCCCCTGTCTAACAGGGGCGTGTAATTACAATTTTTGATGCAATACTTTGCAGCAGGGCTCGTTCCTGCGTTCCAACTAGAGTGTCTGTGAGGGGTTGCAGTGTTGTGGCACCAGCACCAGTGCCTAAGGCCCAATTTTTCTGCCCCTGTCTAACAGGGGCGTGTAATTACAATTTTTGAAGCAATAATTTGCAGCAGGGCTCGTTCCTGCGTTCCAACTAGAGTGTCTGTGAGGGGTTGCAGTGTTGTGGCACCAGCACCAGTGCCTAAGGCCTAATTTTTCAGCTCCTGTTCAACAGGGGCATGTAATTACAATTCTTGATCTAATATTTCACAGCAGGACCCTGTGAGGGCTTACAGTGTTGTGGCCACAGCAACACCTAAGGCCCAAATTTCTGCTGAGTATATAGGGCAGGACCCTACTTTCAAACATCTAACTTACAAACGACTCCTACTTGCAAACGGAAGGAGACAACAGGAAGTGAGATGAAATCTACCCCTAGGAAGGGAAATTCTCTCCTGTAAGAGTTAATATGGGAAAACAATTTCTCCTTTCCACTGATGCTTTCCAATCCTTGTTCCACAAAAAAACCCAAATTTTCAAAAAACATTTTTCATTGGGACAAAAAAGTGAGGTGAAATCTTCTGAAGAGGAGGAAAGACAGCAAAACAAATGTCACAGGGGTGATAACCCTTCCCTATGTTTTCCAAAAAGCTTAGAAAAGATTTTTTGGCTGGAGCTAAACACGTTAAAAATGTTCAAAATTACAAACAGATTCTACTTAACAACAAACCTACAGTCCCTGTCTTGTTTGCACCGCCTGTATACTGCTGTTCAGAGTATATAGGGCCTGGTGGCCCCACACCTTTCCTTATTTTAATTTGGGTGCGGGGTTCCCCTTAATATCCATACAAGACCCAAAGGGCCTGGTAATGGACTGGGGGGTACCCATGCCGTTTGTCTCACTGATTTTCATCCATATTGCCAGGACCCGACATGACATTAAACCCGCAAGCAGTTTTAAATGAGATTTTTTCCTTTAAAAATGACATTTGGTGCAGGGACTGTTCTAAACACGGGAAACACGCGCCACTTTACAGGCATACTATAGACACCCCCCAGGTACGATATTTAAAGGAATATTTCACTTTTTTTTTTTTACTTTAAGCATCATTAAAATCACTGCTCCCGAAAAAACGGCCGTTTTTAAAAGTTTTTTTTGCATTGATACATGTCCCCTGGGGTAGGACCCGGGTCCCCAAACCCTTTTTAGGACAATACCATGCAAATTAGTTTTTAAAATGAGCACTTTTGATTTCGAACGTTCGAGTCCCATAGACGTCAATGGGGTTCTAACGTTCGTGCGAACTTTCGGTCCGTTCGCAGGTTCTGGTGCGAACCGAACCGGGGGGTGTTCGGCTCATCCCTATTTGGCAGCTCCGTACAGAACAAGAATGGAACGCGATCGGGGAAATTGTGAAAAATGAAGAAGTAGAAGGATCACCGCGATCAGCGATTTACGGGGCTGAGTTCTGGTCGCTTATCACGTAAGGGAAGTCTTCTGCTGATTTCCACCATTTTTAATCAGGTTGGAATGAGTATATGTAGCGCACAGGAACCTGTGACCACGTGAACTCATATAGAAACGTAACCTGGATTAACCACTTCAGCCCCGGAAGATTTACCCCCCCCTTCATAGCCAGGCCTTTTTTTTTATGAAAACGGCACTGCGTTAACTTAACCACTTAAGGACCGAGCCTCTTTTTGAGATTTGTTGCTTACAAGTTAAAAAATTTTTTTTTGCTAGAAAATTACTTAGAACCCCCAAACATTATACTTTTTTTTTTTTCTAACACCCTAGAGAATAAAATGGTGGTCGTTGCAATACTTTCTGTATTTGCGCAGCGGTCTTATAAGCGCACTTTAAAGAAAAAAAAATACAATTTTTTGAATAAAAAAATAAGACAACAGTAAAGTTAGCCCTATTTTTTTTTATATTGTGAAAGATAATGTTACGCCGAGTAAAGTGATACCCAACTTGTCACGCTTCAAAATTGCGACCGCTCGTGGAATGGCGGCAAACTTTTATCCTTAAAAATCTCCATAGGCGACGTTTAAAAAATTCTACAGGTTGCATGTTTTGAGCTACAGAGAAAGGTCTAAGGCTAGAATTATTGCTATCGGTCTACCGATCGCGGCGATACCTCACATGTGTGGTTTGAACACCGTTTTCATATGCGGGCGCTACTCACGTATGCATTCGCTTCTACACGCGAGCTCGGGGGACGGGGCGCATTTAAAAAAACTTTTTTTTTCTTATTTATTTTACCTTTTATTTATTTTTTTTAACACTGTTCTTTAAAAAAAAATTCTGTCACTTTTATTCCTATTACAAGGAATGTAAACATCCCTTGTAATAGAAAAAAATCATGACAGGTCCTCTTAAATATGAGATCTGGGGGGTCAAAAAGACTTCAGATCTCACATTTACACTAAAATGCAAAAAGAAATGAAAAAAAAATTGTCATAAAAAAAACCCCCAAAAAAACAAAAAGTCCCTTTAAGAGCTATGGGTGGAAGTGACGTTATGACGTCGCTTCCGCCCTGCAATGGTATGGAGATGGATGGGGGCCATCTTCCCCCTCACTCGTCTCAATACCCAGCAAGGAGCAACATCCGATTGCCTCCGCCGCTGCCGACGGCTCCGGTAAGCAGCGGAGGGCACCGGAGCGCGGCAGAGACCACTCTTATCGGAAAGCGGACCGCTGGCCCGAAGAAGAGGATACCGGTGTTATGGTAGCTAGCTGCTGCCATAACAACAATATCCCTCTTCAAAGATTGGATGTATATCGGCGTGCAGCGGTCCGGAAGTGGTTAACTGACAATTGTGCGGTCATGCGACACTGTACCCAAATAATCCCCCCCCCCCACACACAAATAGAGCTTTCTTTTGGTGGTATTCGATCATCTCTGTGGTTTTTATTTTTTTGCGTTATAAGCAAACAAACATTATAAAAAAAAAAAAAAAAAAAGCCGTCAATTTTGAAAAGAAAAACAATCTTTTTTAAATTTCTGCTATAAAACTTTCAATAAAATTTTTTTTTTTTAAATCGAATTTCTTTATCAATTTCGGCCAATAAATATTCAGCTACAGAAGTTATCGCATCTACAAACTATGGGATAGATTTTTTGACTTTTTATTTATTTATTATTTTTTTTACTAGTAATGGCGGCAATCAGGGACTTATAGCAGGACTGCGATATTGCGGGGGACGATCTGATGCTAACTGACACTTTTTGGGGACCAATGACAATAATGCAGTGATCAGTGCTAAAAAAACAATTCCACTGTCACTGTACTAATGACACCGGCTGGGAAAGGGTTAACACCAGGGGCGATCAAAGGGTTAAATGTGTTCCTAGCCAGTGTTTTAGTGTTGTGGGCGGGGGGCGGGAAGGTGCTTTTACTAGGGGAAGGCATTGATCCAGGCTTTCCTTACTGACTGAACAGCAATCTGCCTTGTTTACATAGACAGACTGCGGTTCTGCTTGTGTACCGAATGATCAGTGGATGCTGGTGGACATCGAGTCCCTGGGACACGCTGATTGGCTCCCGCTCTGTAGAATCACAGCGGGAGCGAGTTGCCGGCTATCACATATACATATACGCGATCCCGCGCAGCGCGGCCGCCCAGTAGCAGTAAAACTTCGGCAAGTTATTAATTTAATTTGGCATGCAATGAATGTAGCCTTTTTGTCCTAAACAGGGGCTAATATGTCAATGTCGTTTTTGGCTGGGCTGTAGTTGGCTCAGACTGATCCTATAGGTTCTCACCTGGTTTTTCCCTAAGCTTAAGTTGGCTTGCGATTTCTCACTGCCGCCAGTAGGTGTTACTGGTATCACTGGACATGCTATGAGATTTAACAAACAAAACTAAGTTAGGAATATTTATATTTCCTTCAGCCAGTCCAGTAGTAGATTTATGCCTCTGGTGCATGCTGGGGGGGATATAAATATTTGGGACAGGCCATGTTCTCTCTCTCTTCTCCTTGGCTGAGGCCTAGGGAGGTGCTGCTGCATGAAGCTCTGCTGTTAGTCCCAATAGCCTGGTTTGGGGCCTATCGTGTGCTGAAGTCGTCCTGACTGGTCTAGAGGAAGCTGTGCCAAGGAGGAGACCCAGGGGAGGTCCCTTGCTGGAGAGAGCCATAATGAAGGCTGGTTTCTCAGAAGGGATGGGTGACTTGGAGGACGCATTGAAATTTGGGAACCTGCTTACAGTGTTGTCGCTCAGCTTAACTGTGAAGCTGGACATTGTTCTGGAGAGTCTTTAAGTGATCTGCTGCGGTGTCTGGGACCCCTAACCCTCACCTCCTTAACCGTTCCGCAATAACATTTTAATAAGACAAAACTGACTGGCGCCCAGTAGCCTTTCTCTTTCCTTTCATTTTAGCCATGGACTCAGGCCAGGGCTAAATTGCCAGCCCACCTCTGCTGCCCGAGGTGCTATCCTGCCTTTGGGGTGTCAGAGGGGTGTTACATATAATAAAGGGATGTCTTCAATAACAGGATATATCTAGGATCCTGCACCATCATGTTTGTTCTCCATTGGTTTTGGAGGACCGGTGCTTTCATAGAGGGACACAGCTTTTTCTGAACCCCCCCAAGAGGGACACCACTCAAGACTGTAGGACAAAGGGGACATATTGACTGGTATATCCATAGCAAGACATCCATGTGTCGAAGGTTCTCTTGCTGAAGCAATGTCAGCCCAGATGGTTGGTGTTGGACGGCAACATGGTCTAATGTCATATTTCTGGAGTTTCTACATATCTGTTTCCAATGCCCAAAGTTCAGCCATGCTGATACTCGCAGTTCCATGGCTTTAAAAGGTTTGAGTTTCTTTCTGGTTGCACTTGCTTTCCTGGGGGCGGTCTGGAATGTCATTTCTCAGCTCTTGGCTCCGGACCATCTGTTGCTATAATGCAAACTTAAAAGGGACCATAGCTGACAAGATGATTGATGAATATACTGCTACAGAAGATCAAAAGATCAAAGGCACTGAGGATTGACCTAGGATACAGAGACATGATACATGGACAATGCTGCCCCTAGAGGCCACAAAACAGCAGGACAGACAGTAATATAATAGGACTGCCCCATAAATACTGATTCGTCAAAAGTCTAGATGGGATGGCACTGGGGTTGAGTTTGGATGGTGTATGATTGAAGTATATAAAAGGACTGAACGAGTCCAAGAGCCTCCTCTCTTTGCCTCTACCCTTATCACTCCTGGCTTGTGCCTGGGCCGCATGGCTCTCTCCATCATTTGAGCCTCATGGCTATATCTCTTTTTACCATCTGAGCCTAGCCCGATGATACAAAGCCTCGCGGAGAGCCTTGTGATAAGTATCTTTGAAATTCTTGTATTATGTGTTCTATTGGTATGTGTTTGTAATATTTCTCCTTAGTATTTTATGTTAGTGTATTCCTATTTTCTTGGGAAATAAATAAGACTTTGTTTTATTAAGCCGTGTACTTGGTTTAATAGCTAACCTTGTATTATTGTGATATCAACAGTAACATGTGATCAGAGTATTAATAGACTAGCTAACTAGAGGAATAGACAAGTTAATACGTAGGTGCAATAGATATAGGGAATAACCACTAACCACCCCCGAATAATATTTATTGTACCAATTACTTCAGCTGGTTTGCTGGACTGGTAGAGAAGCATGGAGGTATCCCGTGATCCCCTTATTCTTCTTCCAAGTTCTTCATGGACTTGCAATAAATCCCTACAAATGCAAAGCAAAAGAACTGGTGTCCATCAGTCCAAACAATCTGATGACAAGAAGAGTGGAATATACCTTGGATATTCATCTTCAACTAAATGACTAGTGTCCATCATTCCAACTAGGGATGAGCCGAACACCCCCCGGTTCGGTTCGCACCAGAACCTGCGAACGGACCAAAAGTGTGCACGAACGTTAGAACCCCATTGACATCTATGGGACTCGAACGTTCGAAATCAAAAGTGCTCATTTTAAAAACTAATTTGCATGGTATTGTCCTAAAAAGGGTTTGGGGACCCGGGTCCTACCCCAGGGGACATGTATCAATGCAAAAAAAACTTTTAAAAACGGCCGTTTTTTCGGGAGCAGTGATTTTAATGATGCTTAAAGTAAAAAAAAAAAAAGTGAAATATTCCTTTAAATATCGTACCTGGGGGGTGTCTATAGTATGCCTGTAAAGTCGCGCGTGTTTCCCGTGTTTAGAACAGTCCCTGCACCAAATGTCATTTTTAAAGGAAAAAATCTCATTTAAAACTGCTTGCGGGTTTAATGTCATGTCGGGTCCTGGCAATATGGATGAAAATCAGTGAGACAAACGGCATGGGTACCCCCCAGTCCATTACCAGGCCCTTTGGGTCTTGTATGGATATTAAGGGGAACCCCGCACCCAAATTAAAATAAGGAAAGGTGTGGGGCCACCAGGCCCTATATACTCTGAACAGCAGTATACAGGCGGTGCAAACAAGACAGGGACTGTAGGTTTGTTGTTAAGTAGAATCTGTTTGTAATTTTGAACGGGTACATTTTTAACGTGTTTAGCTCCAGCCAAAAAATCTTTTTTAAGCTTTTTGGAAAACATAGGGAAGGGTTATCACCCCTGTGACATTTGTTTTGCTGTCTTTCCTCCTCTTCAGAAGATTTCACCTCACTTTTTGTCCCAATGGATTGGAAAGCATCAGTGGAAAGGAGAAATGTTTTTCCCATATTAACTCTTACAGGAGAGAATTTCCCTTCCTAGGGGTAGATTTCATCTCACTTCCTGTTGTCTCCTTCCGTTTGCAAGTAGGAGTCGTTTGTAAGTTAGTTGTTTGAAAGTAGGGTCCTGCCCTATATACTCAGCAGAAATTTGGGCCTTAGGTGTTGCTGTGGCCACAACACTGTAAGCCCTCACAGGGCCCTGCTGTGAAATATTAGATCAAGAATTGTAATTACATGCCCTTGTTGAACAGGAGCTGAAAAATTAGGCCTTAGGCACTGGTGCTGGTGCTACAACACTGCAACCCCTCACAGACACTCTAGTTGGAATGCAGGAACGAGCCCTGCTGCAAAGTATTGCATCAAAAATTGTAATTACACGCCCCTGTTAAACAAGGGCTGAAAAATTGGGCCTTAGGCACTGGTGCTGGTGCCACAACACTGCAACCCCTCACAGACACTCTAGTTGGAATGCAGGAACGAGCCCTGCTGCAAAGTATTGCATCAAAAATTGTAATTACACGCCCCTGTTAGACAGGGGCAGAAAAAATGGGCCTTAGGCACTGGTGCTGGTGCCACAACACTGCAACCCCTCACAGACACTCTAGATGGAATGCAGGAACGAGCCCTGCTGCAAAGTATTACATCAAAAATTGTAATTACACGCCCCTGTTAAACAGGGGCTGAAAAATTGTGCCTTAGGCACTGGTGGTGGCGCCCAGAACCAAAAATGTTCTTACAAGCTATCAGCGTGATGATTGAGGAGGAAGAGGATAATTACTCAGGGATAGTCACTCAGCATCAGCATAGGCAGTCTTTGAAGGGATCTGAGATTTCAAAAAAAATTATTCGGTTACATCAGCATCAGGTGCTTGGTAGCTGGTGGTGATCCAAGACTGATTCATTTTTATGAAGGTCAGTCGATCGACCGAGTCAGTGGACAGATGCACCCTGTGATCGGTTACCACGCCTCCAGCAGAACTGAATGTGCGTTCCGAAAGAACGCTGGATGCAGGACAGGCCAGTAGCTCAATTGCATACTGTGCAAGCTCTGGCCAGTGATCCATCCTCAAGACCCAGTAACCCAGAGGATTTTCGGTGGGAAAGGTGTCCAAGTCTGATCTTGCCCCTAGGTATTCCTGCACCATGTAAAACAGACGCTGGCGATGGTTGCTGGAACCGATCATACCTTGGGGCTGCGGACCAAAAAATTGTCTGGACGCATCGGTCAGACGGCCACCTTCTCCACCGCTCCTTCTTTGACTGACCGAAGCCTCAGCAACACGTTGTCCAGAAACAGGAGTTTGTAACCTCCCAGTCTCTGGGAACGCGTTGCACAGACCTTTCTGCAAGGCCTCCCGAAGATGTTTCATCCTCTGCTCCCTCTGCGGTGGCAAGATAAGGTCCGCAACCTTACCCTTGTAACGTGGATCAAGGAGGGTTGCCAGCCAGTATTGGTCCTTCTCCTTGATACCACGAATACGAGGATCCTTACGCAGGCTTTGCAGGATCAGGGAGGCCATGCAGCGTAGGTTTGCTGAGGCATTCGGTCCGGAGTCCTCTGGGTCACTAAGGACGACATGGTCCGCAGCCACCTCCTCCCAGCCACGTACAAGTCCATGTGTTTCTTGGGACTGATCCCTTAAAGACTGCTGCTGATGCTGAGTGCCAGGCTCCACCTCCATACTGACACAATCTTCCTCCTCCTCCTCCTCCTCCTCGTCCTCTTCCTGTGTGATCAGCGGGCACGCAGGAACACTGTCTAGATAAAGGGGGCCTTGAGAGCTAAGGAAGTCCTCCTCTTCCTGCCTCTGTTCTGCCTCAAGTGCCCTGTCCATTATTCCACGCAGCGTGTGCTCCAACAGGTGGACAAGGGGGACAGTGTCACTGATGCATGCACTGTCACTGCTCACCATCCTCGTGGCCTCCTCAAATGGTGACAGGACAGTGCATGCATCCCTGATCATGGCCCACTGGCGTGGGGAAAAAAAACCAAGCTCCCCTGACCCTGTCCTGGTGCCATAGTCGCACAGGTACTCATTGATGGCCCTCTGCTGCGTGTGCAGCCGCTGCAGCATGGCCAACGTTGAGTTCCACCTGGTGGGCATGTCACAGATTAGGCGGTTCTTGGGCAGGTTAAACTACTTTTGGAGGTCCGTCAGCCGAGCACTGGCATTATATGACCGGCGGAAATGCACACAGACTTTCCTGGCCTGCCTCAGGACATCCTGTAAGCCCGGGTACCTGCCCAAGAACCGCTGCACCACCAAGTTAAGGACGTGAGCCAAACAGGGCACATGGGTCATTTGTCCCTGTCGGAGGGCAGAGAGGAGGTTGGTGCCATTGTCGCAAACCACCATTCCTGCCTTAAGTTGGGGTGGCGTCAACCACCTCTGAACCTGCCCCTGCAGAGCTGACAGAACCTCTGCCCCAGTGTGGCTCCTGTCCCCCAAGCAAACCAGCTCAAGCACCGCATGGCATCTTTTGGCCTGCGTACTTGCGTAGCCCCTTGAACGACTACGGAGCACCGCTGGTTCCGAGGAAGAGGCCATGGAGGAAGAAGAAGAGGAGGGGGTGGAGGAGAGAGGTGTGTCACAATCATTAGCATATTGGAGGCGTGGTGGCGGAACAACCTCCAACACTACTGCACCTTGTCCTGCATCCTTCCCAGCTGCCAGCAGAGTCACCCAATGCGCCGTGAAACTTAGGTAACGTCCCTGTCCATGCCTGCTGGACCATGAGTCAGCGGTAATATGCACCTTACCGCTGACCGCCCTGTCCAGTGAGGCATGGACATTGCCTTCCACATGCTGGTAGAGAGCCGGAATCGCCTTCCGTGAGAAAAAGTGGCGTTTGGGTACCTGCCACTGAGGAACCGCACATTCCACAAACTCACGGAAGGGGGCAGAGTCTACCAACTGAAAAGGCAGCAGTTGAAGTGCTAGCAATTTTGCCAAGCTAGCATTCAACCGCTGGGCATGTGGATGGCTGGGAGCAAACTTCTTTCGGCGGTGCAGCAGCTGGGGCAGGGAAATTTGCCTGGTACAATCTGACGTCGGTGTACCAAAATCAGATTGCCCACAAGTACTTGGCTGTGACACACCTAATTCTACACCTTCATTCCTCTCAGTGCAGGTCTCAGAGAGGACTGAAGGTCTAGTGGGGTTGGAGATCTCAGCTGATGAGGAGTAAGGAGAGGTCCTCTTTGTTCTTTGGTGTGGGTCTTTTAGATACGCTTGCCAACGAACTGCATGGCAGGTCAACATATGTCTGGTCAAGCATGTGGTACCCAAGCGGGAGATGTTTTGGCCACGCGAGATACGCTTGAGACATATGTTGCAAATAGCAGCGGTGCGATCTGATGCACTCGTCTCAAAAAAGGCCCACACCAAAGAACTTTTTGAATAACGCGCAGAGACTGCAGCGCCCTGCACATGTGGAGCTTTGGGGTGTGATGCAGTCAATGTGCTGCCCTTAGGCTGGCCCCTGGAGGGCATCCTGCCTCGTTGGTGATGTGCCGCCTCCTTCTGCTGTCCTTCTTGGGCACACCCTCTGTCCGTGCTCATGTTACTGCCTTCATCGAGCTCAGTATCATCATCAGAGCCTTCCAAACGCTGGGCATCCTCCTGGAGCATGTACCCAACACTGTGGTCAAACAGTTCGAGGGACTCCTCAGGAGGACATGGTGGGGCTAGGGAAGGAGTCACTGATGACATTGAGCCGAGGGAAGAGGCCGCTGCTTTGCCAGACAAAGTACCCTGGGCATGGGTGAGAGAGGATGAGGAGGATGAGGACGGCTTGGTCATCCACTCGACCAAGTCTTCCGCATGTTGCGGCTCAACACGGCCAGCTGCCGAAAAAAAGGCCAAGCGTGTCCCATGGCCACGTGCTGATGAGGATGCAACGTCTCCACGACCAGCACTAGACACAGAGCCTGCTTGCCCTCTCTTATTGGCTTGTGACTGTCTGCCTCTCCTTCTTGGCCTTCCAGACATACTAATGGCCTGTAGCTGCACTAAGCTGGGATATATATATATATATATATATATATATATATGTACTGATACTGCAGCTAGCAAAATCAACTGCCTGTCTGTAGTATGAGAACACCACCAACTTTCTACAGGTAGCTTTAGCTGAACACTGTGAGGTGGACGCACCCCACTAACTTGTAGGTTTAGCTGAACACTGTGAGCAGGACGCACTGCACTAACTGTAAATAGTCTAGCTGCCTGACTGTGGTACTAATAGGATCAAAAGAACACCAGCAATTTTCTTCAGGTAGCTGTATTTACTGTAACAAGACAAGCCTGCCTGTCAGTAAGAAGATAACAGAAACGGATCTAGCTGAACACTGTGAGCAGGACGCACCCCACTAGCTTGTAGGTTTAGCTGAACACTGTGAGGTGGACGCACCCCACTAACTTGTAGGTTTAGCTGAACACTGTGAGCAGGACGCACCCCACTAACTTGTAGGTTTAGCAGAACACTGTGAGCAGGACGCACTGCACTAACTGTAAATAGTCTAGCTGCCTGACTGTGGTACTAATAGGATCAAAAGAACACCAGTAATTTTCTTCAAAATACTGTAACAAGACAAGCCTGCCTGTCAGTAAGAAGATAACAGGAACGGATCTAGCTGAACACTGTGAGCAGGACGCACTGCACTAAATGTAAATAGTCTAGAAGATAACAGGAACGGATCTAGCTAAACTGAATACAGTGTATATATATATATATATATATGCAACACCTGGGATGCATATATATAGACAATACACTTTAAGTGCAGCTAACTGACTGACTGTCCTGCCTAATCTATCTAACTCAAATGAAATGACACTGTCTCTCTCTCTCTCTATTTCTCAGCACACCGGAACACACACTACACAGGGCCGCCGTGCAGGCGGCCTTATATAGTGTGGGGCGTGTACTAAATCCCCTGAGCCATAATCGGCCAAAGCCTCCTTGGCTTTGGCCAATTACGGCTCTCTGTTAAGGCGGCGCTGTGATTGGCCAAGCATGCGGGTCATAGTGCATGCTTGGCCAATCATCAGCAAGCAATGCACTGCGATGCCGCAGTGAATTATGGGCCGTGACGTGCCACACGAATTTGGCGCGAACGGCCCATATCGTTCGCAATTCGACGAACGATCGAACAGCCGATGTTCATCCCTAATTCCAACCAATCTGAGGACAAGAACTTTGCCCTTAGTATAATCTGCCTTGGATATTCATCTTCAACTACTATAAGTAGGGTCTGGACATACGTAATGAAGCTTATCACGAAAAGGAAAGTCTGCTAGTGATTTGGGTACAGATTTACCGCCATGTTTTATTATTGGGTGAGTTTATGGGAATGTTAGTCCAGAGATGTCTGTTCAGTTGGGCTGGTGGGGTCAATTGAAAGCTCTGAATCATTCAAATGGGATTCTGAGAAAGAATTCACACATATGTGGTGGAGTCTAAATTTAATTATCAGCTCACACGTGTCATCATTGGATGTGTAAGGAGTGTGATGGTTCTTATTCACCCCGGTTACGGTATGACTGGTAGCAGTTAGTCATATTCATCTGGGCTTGTTCTGGTATGTTAAAGTCATTTCGCTGCTCATCCAAGCAGGTTTTTCAGTTCTAATGAGCCTCACGAACTGCTGAACACTCTGAGGTACGCTCCTGACACTTATTAGAACTAATGAAGTTGCTTAGGTGAGTAATGAAATGTCTTTACATTGCAGAACAAGTCCAGGTAGATGTGGCTAACTAGCTATGAAATATACTGTTTGCTCCTCATCACATTTTAAAATGTCAAGTAACTCTTCCTAAATGTTCTAGACTCTCACATTTGTGTAAAGAACCTTCCTTTTTAACAGGCCATTCTGGTGCAGTGACAGACCCGCTATCAATGGCATGGCACAAGTCAATGGAGACAGGAGAGGAGACACATAAGTAGTGATTAACAGCTTTCATGAGTTTTGCTTTAAGTTTGATCATTGCGGCAAACCTCAATAAACCATATATTTGGTGAAACTTGGTAATCAACTCTGGCCATTTATAGGGCCTTGGAATAGTGCCCCATCATTGGTGTCAGTGGGTGGAATAGTGCCCCATCATTGGTGTCAGTGGGAGGAATAGTGCCCCATCATTGGTGTCAGTGGGAGGAATAGTGCCCCATCATTGGTGTCAGTGGGAGGAATAGTGTCCCATCATTGGTATCAGTGGGAGGAATAGTGCCCCATCATTGGTATCAGTGGGAGGAATAGTGCCCCATCATTGGTGTCAGTGGGAGGAATAGTGTCCCATCATTGGTGTCAGTGGAAGGAATAGTGCCCCATCATTGGTGTCAGTAGAATGAATAATGCCCCATTGTTGATGTCAGTGGAAGGAATAATCCCCCATAATCTGGATAAAGGCAAGCAAAGGTCCACATATGGCCCATGGGTCTCAGTCTGGAGACCAATACCCCGGACCATTGCCTGTGTATCGGAGAACGCACATATGTGGTGGTGTCATTCTGGGGGTTCCTGGTAATATGAGTAGAGATCCTGCGTTAGTTATAAATTGATCTGATTGGCTGCAATGTGCACTAAGATATTTGTAGCTTTGTATTCTCATTGGACTGTTTTTATCTACTAACATTTTGATCAATTTTTTCAAATGGAAAAAAAAGTCCTTAGAACTCACTTGAGCAGAAACAGTTTTCTAGAAAAGAATACCAGGAACAGCCAGTTAGTGTGCAATCATTCCACGACATGACGCAACCGCAGCGCCGGTGCCGTCACCTGGAATCACCGTTACCTACACCGGAAACCTTCTTGTCCAGAATGCTCACGATGGGAATGCGCTTCTGCAAATAGCGTTGATAATTCAGCACGGCGGATGGGGAAGTCATATCTAATTAGTGTAAATATTCCCCACAGTCACAGCATATATATTATACATTTCCCTGACAATAAATATTCAATAAATTCCGACATGCAGGAGATACTTGAAATGTATTATAAAGGAGGAGAATCAGAATAATTCCACAATAGATAGATATGACCAATGGCCTAGCAACAGGTTTAGTGAATGTAGGAAATCATACAGGGCTCATGGTTTTGGGGGCCCCACTATCAGGTCCAGTGCAAGGATTTATGTCTATACAGGTGAAGGTGCACTTTATTGTCCCCCTCCCACTGTCCTCCCGCCTCCCCCCTCCCCTCCACAATGCACCCCCCAACATCCTCTGCTCTGACCATCCTGCAGTGGACGGTGTCAGTAGAGCAGTGGACAGTGTCAGTAGAGCAGTGGACGGTGTCAGTAGAGCAGTGGGCGGTGTCAGTAGAGCAGTGGACGGTGTCAGTAGAGCAGTGGACGGTGTCAGTAGAGCAGTGGATGGTGTCAGTAGAGCAGTGGATGGTGTCAGTAGAGTAGTGGATGGTGTCAGTAGAGCAGTGGACGGTGTCAGTAGAGCAGTGGATGGTGTCAGTAGAGCAGTGGACGGTGTCAGTAGAGCAGTGGACGGTGTCAGTGGAGCAGTGGACGGTGTCAGTAGGACAGTGGACAGTGTCAGTAAAGCAGTGGACGGTGTCAGTAGAGCAGTGGACGGTGTCAGTAGAGCAGTGGACGGTGTCAGTGGAGCAGTGGACGGTGTCAGTAGGACAGTGGACAGTGTCAGTAAAGCAGTGGACGGTGTCAGTAGAGCAGTGGACGGTGTCAGTAGAGCAGTGGACAGTGTCAGTGGAGCAGTGGACGGTGTCAGTAGGGCAGTGGACGGTGTCAGTAGAGCAGTGGACGGTGTCAGTAGAGCAGTGGACGGTGTCAGTAGAGCAGTGGATGGTGTCAGTAGAGCAGTGGACGGTGTCAGTAGAGCAGAGGATGGTGTCAGTAGGGCAGTGGATGGTGTCAGTAGAGCAGAGGATGGTGTCAGTAGGACAGTGGATGGTGTCAGTAGAGCAGTAGACGGTGTCAGTAGAGCAGTGGATGGTGTCAGTGGAGCAGTGGACGGTGTCAGTAGGACAGTGGACAGTGTCAGTAAAGCAGTGGACGGTGTCAGTAGAGCAGTGGACGGTGTCAGTAAAGCAGTGGACGGTGTCAGTGGAGCAGTGGACGGTGTCAGTAGGGCAGTGGACGGTGTCAGTAGAGCAGTGGACGGTGTCAGTAGAGCAGTGGACGGTGTCAGTAGAGCAGTGGACGGTGTCAGTAGAGCAGAGGATGGTGTCAGTAGGGCAGTGGATGGTGTCAGTAGAGCAGAGGATGGTGTCAGTAGGACAGTGGATGGTGTCAGTAGAGCAGTAGACGGTGTCAGTAGAGCAGTGGACGGTGTCAGTAGAGCAGTGGGTGGAGTCAGTAGAGCAGTGGACGGTGTCAGTAGAGCAGTGGACGGTGTAAGTAGAGCAGTGGACGGTGTCAGTAGAGCAGTGGACGGTGTCATTAGAGTAGTGGACGGTGTCAGTAGAGCAGTGGATGGTGTCAGTAGAGCAGTGAACGGTGTCATTAGAGCTGTGGACGGTGTCAGTAGAGCAGTGGACGGTGTCAGTAGAGCAGTGTACAGTGTCAGTAGGGCAGTTGACGGTGTCAGTAGAGCAGTGGATAGTGTCATTAGAGCAGTGGATGGTGTCAGAAGAGCAGTGGACGGTGTCAGTAGAGCAGAAGATGGTGTCAGTAGAGCAGTGGACGGTGTCAGTAGAGCAGAAGATGGTGTCAGTAGGGCAGTGGACGGTGTCAGTAGAGCAAAAGATGGTGTCAGTAGAGCAGTGGACGGTGTCAGTAGAGCAGTGGATGGTGTCATTAGAGCTGTGGATGGTGTCAGTAGAGCAGTGGACGGTGTCAGTAGGGCAAAGGTTGGTGTCAGTAGAGCAGAGGACGGTGTCAGTAGAGCAGAAGATGGTGTCAGTAGGGCAGTGGACGGTGTCAGTAGAGGAGTGGATGGTGTCAGTAGAGCAGAAGATGGTGTCAGTAGAGCAGTGGACAGTGTCAGTAGAACAGTGGACGGTGTCAGTAGAGCAGAAGATGGTGTCGGTAGAGCAGTGGACGGTGTCAGTAGAGCAGTGGACGGTGTCAGTAGAGCAGTGGATGGTGTCAGTAGGGCAGTGGACGGTGTCAGTAGGGCAGTGGACGGTGTCAGTAGGGCAGTGGACGGTGTCAGTAGAGCAGTGGACGGTGTCAGTAGAGCAGTGGATGGTGTCAGTAGAGCAGTGGACGGTGTCAGTAGAGCAGTGGACGGTGTCAGTAGGGCAAAGGTTGGTGTCAGTAGAGCAGTGAACAGTGTATGTAGGGCATAGAATGCATTGAGGTGAAAAACCGTGAGGGTTTACAACTCCTTTAAGGCTTTAGTCACACTTGTACAACACCAAAGTTGCACTGACTTTGGAGTGCAATTTTGGAGTGCAACTTTGGTTCAACTTTGACACAACTTTGGATGAGTGCAACTTGGATACGACTTTGGCTTTGACCAGTGATAATGGAGAGCTGTTGCACATTCGTTGCATTGTACAACATTCAGGTACGACTTTCATGCAACTTCTGAGGGCTAACATTGAAGTCTACAGCCTTCAAGTTGAATGAAAGTCGGACCAGAAGTAATGCATGAACTACTTTGAAACCGCTGCAACTTTAAGTCCTGCATATATGATCGGGTATCATTGGGAAACATGGGGAATGACATGTCATGCGACTTTGATGCCCAAAGGGGTAGGGCCTGGGTGACTGTGGGGCTCTGTGATTGGGGGACTGTATGATTAGGGGGCTCTGTGATGGGGGAGTCTATGGTGATGGGGGGGGCTATGATGTGATGAGGGCCTCTGATGTGATGGGGAGACCTTCAATGTGATGGGGAGATCTCTGATGTGATGGGGGTCTTCTGACATAAAAGTGAGACTTTGTATTTGTTTATAAACAATGTTACTTTGTATCTCTCTATTTCCCGTCTGATCAATGTTTATAAACAATGTTACTTTGTATCTCTCTATCTCCTATTGGAACAATGTTTATAATGTATGGGCTGTGACTGAAGAAAGATTGAGAATCCCCAGTACAGAACTCCATAGAAAACCTCCTGATATAAAGACTTACTTTGTACCTTTGTCGGCTCTTCTTTATAATGCACATGGCCCCGCCTCCCTCTTCCCTCTCCATAATCCCGCCGCTTGTCCCTTTGAACCGCCTGGACTCATTCTGCCCAACTGAATGACGTTCACAAAGCAGAAAAGGGAAATGTTGTAACTCTTTTTGCTTCAATGATTCAAGTGCTGGAAACAGTAAGAAGGCTTTTCCCCCCGATGTTCCTCTGATGTTCCTCCGCTCACCTGGATGAAAGTCATTTACTGCCCGTTAATGGAGAATGTTCTTTACACGGAATTGTCCATTAGGAAGAATTAGACTTTCTCCGCTCTTCATTCGGATGCATAATTGGTAAAATCATCTTTCACTTTCTAGGAAGTCATTTTCTGCAACTTTGTATTCTCAGAAAGTTCATATTGTTAAGTAAAGGATCAGAGAGTCACAACGTGCTTTATATAACCAATCTAAAAAAAGCATTCAATAAAGATTGAGCTCCTCATTTAAAGTGATTGCAAAGGATCTTTTTTATTTTTATTTTAAATAACAAACATTTTATACTTACCTGCTCTGTAATGGTTTTGCACAGAACATCTCCGATCCCCCTCCTCTGGGGTCCCCCCACTGGTGCTCCTGGCTCCTCCTGCCTTCTTGCTAGGGGCCGCCGCTTGCCCTAGCTGCCTGCTATGGGGTACTCCTGCGGGCTCGATCCTGAGCCACACTGTGTGCATCTATTGACGCACATTGTGCACAGGGGTGGCCATCCATTGTGTTGGAGGATGGGTGCCGCTCCCCTTATCCATGCACCTGGTCCCTTTCATGACGACATGGTTTCCTATGGCGGGGATAGGCAGGGGGGTGTTTATTGAAGCACTGATTAGAGCCAGAGGCTCTAATAGGCTTCAAAATAGGATGGGCTCGGGGCACAAATCACTGCGTCCGGAGCTCACCCAGGTGTGTTGCAACAGCGAATGAATATTTGCTGTTGCAACACTGGCCAATCGGGAAGCGGGTCTGATATCTGTCACCCGATTGGCTGAAAGGACAGGCGATCCTATTGGACGTCTAGCAGAAGAAGGGAGGAGCCGCACACAAGACACAGGAGCCCGCCTTCCATCCATAGAAGCCCGCTGCTGCCGAAACCTGCAACCCACCGAAGCCTGCCGCTGCCACCGGAGCCTGCTGCTCATCGCTGCCACAGGAACCCACTGCCTGCCGAAGCCCGCTGCTGCCACTGGTGCCTGCTGCCCGCCAAAGCCCGCCGCTGCCATCGGAGCCTACCGCTGCCACCGGAGCCCGCTGCCAGCCGAAGCCCGCCACTGCCTGCAACCCACCCTCCGGGGTCTGCTTGGGTAAGTGCAGAGGGGGTGCTGACTGAGATGCCACCGACCAACGGGGGGGTTGTTTGCTGCCCCCCCCAAAAAAAACCACCGGCCACCACCGATGCAGCTAGGCCCCGTCTCCTGCTCCCTCATTACAGCATTTGATTGACAGCAACAAGAGCCAATGCCTCAAGCTGTTACCTCTCTGTCCTGTGAGGAAGGAGAGAGCAGAGAGAGAGAGACGCTGCTCTCTGGCACATTGCTGGATTCTAGGGGGAGGGGGGGGGATTCATCTAAAAGGTTTTTCATTTTAATGCAGAGAATGCATTGAGGTAAAAAAAAACTTTTAGTCTTTACCATAACTTTAAAGTTGAACTTTGGGCTAACAGCTAAACACGTAAATGAAATACATATAAGGGATCTGTTTAACTTGTCAAACTATTTATACTTTTGTCCACCCAGTCCTGAGATTTACACAGCTCTGAAACACTACACAGCCCTGTCTGGCAGGGGGGAAGACCTGATTTTTCTCTGCTGCAGTTCAGTAACTCTTACAAGTCTTGTCCCTCCTCCAACTTGTGACTGGACAGTGAAAAGAGAAGCAGCAGATGAGCTCATCTCTCTGTCACTCTGCTCTGTCCCCCAATCAGCATGTCCCTTTTTAGCACACAAGCCCTGCAGTGCCACTGATTAGCTGCTCCTTGTGCTGCTTCTCCCTCTCCCAGTCTAGACTCTGCTTTGGATACCAAGTCAAATGTAAGGTACTTATGCTTTTTGCATTCAATAATGTATTAACCCCTTCATGCCTAAGCCTTTTTCTGACATTTGTTGCTTACAAGCTAAAATATGTATTTTTTACTAGAAAATTACTTTGGACCCCCAAACATAATATATATATATTTTAGCAGAGACCCTAGAGAAGAAAATGGTGATCGTTGCAATATTTTATGTCACACGGTATTTGCCCAGCGATTTTTCAAATAGAATTTTTTGTGGAAAAAATACACTTTCATGAAAAAAAAAAACAGTAAAGTTAGCTACATTATTTTCGTACAATGTGAAAGATGATGTTATGCCGAGTAGATAGATACCAAACATGTCACGCTCATGGAATGGAGACAAACTATGGTACTTAAAAATCGCACTCGGCGACGCTTTAAAAATTTCTACAGGTTACCTGTTTATAGCTACAGAGGAGGTCTAGTGCTAGAATTATTGCTCTCGCTCTAATGATCACAGCGATATCTCACATGCCTGGTTTAAACACCATTTACATTTACGGGCGCGACTTGCGTATGTGTTCGCTTCTGCGCGAAAGCATGGAGGGACGGGGCGCTTTACATTTTTATTTTTTCTTATTTATTTATTTATTGTTTTTACACTGTCTCTTTAAAAAAAATTCTGATCATTTTTATTTCTGTCACAAGGAATGTAAACATCCCATGTGACAGTAATAGACGGTGACAGGTCCTCTTTATGGAGGGATCTGGGGTCTATAATGAATGTAAACATCCCACGTGACAGTAATAGACGGTGACAGGTCCTCTTTATGGAGGGATCTGGGGTCTATAATGAATGTAAACATCCCATGTGACAGTAATAGGAGGTGACAGGTCCTCTTTATGGAGGGATCTGGGGTCTATAATGAATGTAAACATCCCATGTGACAGTAATAGATGGTGACAGGTCCTCTTTATGGAGAGATCCGGGGTCTATAATGAATGTAAACATCCTATGTGACAGTAATAGGGGGTGACAGGTCCTCTTTATGGAGAGATCTGAGGTTTATAATGAATGTAAACATCCCATGTGACAGTAATAGGAGGTGACAGGTCCTCTTTATGGAGGGATCTGGGGTCTATAATGAATGTAAACATCCTATGTGACAGTAATAGGAAGTGACGGGTCCTCTTTATGGAGAGATCCGGGGTCTATAATGAATGTAAACATCCTATGTGACAGTAATAGGGGGTGACAGGTCCTCTTTATGGAGAGATCTGAGGTTTATAATGAATGTAAACATCCTATGTGACAGTAATAGGGGGTGACAGGTCCTCTTTATGGAGAGATCTGAGGTTTATAATGAATGTAAACATCCTATGTGACAGTAATAGATGGTGACAGGTCCTCTTTATGGAGAGATCTGGGTCTATAATGAATGTAACATCCCATGTGACAGTAATAGGAGGTGACAGGTCCTCTTTATGGAGAGATCTGGGGTCTATAATGAATGTAACATCCCATGTGACAGTAATAGGAGGTGACAGGTCCTCTTTATGGAGAGATCTGGGGTCTATAATGAATGTAAACATCCCATGTGACAGTAATAGGAGGTGACAGGTCCTCTTTATGGAGAGATCTGGGGTCTATAATGAATGTAACATCCCATGTGACAGTAATAGGAGGTGACAGGTCCTCTTTATGGAGAGATCTGGGGTCTATAAGACCCTAAATCCCTCCTTTGCTATTAAAAGCATTCAAAACGCCAAGTTTGGCAGTTTTTAATGCTGTAATTTTTTAAAAATTTGGCGCCTTTAAGTCTTCAGTAATCTGGAAGTGATATGTCATGACATCGCTTCAGGGTTACTAGATTTGAGACCCGATCGAAGCTAATTCTGGCATCGTTCGGCTCTCTAGCCAGCCGGCGGACTTGCTGGCTGGCCGCTCGGGCCTCCCGGTGGGACGGGAGAGGCTGGGCGAGCAGCAGAAGGCGGGGGAAGGGGGGGTGTCCCCTCCCACTCCTTGGGATAACAGTCGAGCGGCTGCTAGCCACATCGGTTGCTATCCCGAGAAAGCCGACCATTTGCTCTAAAAAACGGTGATGGGGTGATGTGTGCAGCTGCATGCATAACCCCGGTACAACCCCTTCAAGCTGAGGCCGCATATTTGGATACGGTCGGCATGAAGGGGTTAATAAACACAGGTCAACATTACTTTTATATCCTCCTAGAGTTTAGCTTTAAAGTGAACCTGTCTCTACAGCTGTGAAGAAGGAATCAGGAGATAGTTCTGAAGTAGATGCAAGAGTGATGGTGTTCACGTCAGTTCCTGGCGTGGTCTGGCTTGGGCTCTCAGGGTCAATGTTTGACACTTAACTGGATTAAATGGGCTTCAACTTCTTCTTTTAGGTGGATACTGTCTCCCAGGGAACGAGCGGGAATGTCCCTTCCCCATTCTAATAGCACATAGGTGCAAGCAGCACCTGGATCTACCTTCATGTCTAGCCCAAACACTCTCTGCTCATGAGTTGGTGTCTTTACCGCGCGGTGAATCCGCTCCTCAGTCTGTTCATCTTCTGACACATCAAGCACTACACACGGTTTTGGCCAACCATTTTTGCTTTTTGCACCATTCAACAGCTGCAGCGAGGTCCATGTTGACTTCTTTCGGCTCATTATCTAGGTTACTGGCACTCGGAAACAGAGAAATCCCGGACAAGCCCCCACATGTAGCATTACCCCTGTAGGAGCAACTGGATAGGATGGGTCCTCTGTTCTGTGCCTTGATCTCCTCAAGAACCTCAGCCCCTCTAATACACTAGGCTGAGTGTACAAACATACAACATCACAGGAAATCACCAAAAGTAATACTTAGTACCCAGTACTAGAGCTATATCAAAGAAAACAGGCGCTGAACCAGGTAATAAAGGCAAACTTAATATATTTTTACCCAATATGGTTGGTATCTAGGCAAGCATAAAATGGATTAACAATGGTAATAACACAATTTAGTATACAAAGTGATTAAAGGGGTTGTAAACCCTCTTTTTCTCGTTTATTTATTTATTTTTTTTAAATAACAAACATATCATACTTACCTCCAATGTGTAGTTCGTTTTGCACAGAGTGGCCCCCGATCATCGTCTTCTGGGGTACCCCCAATGGCGCTCACAGCTCCTCCCCGCATCGGTAAACCCCCTAGGAGAAGCTCTCTCCCTGGAGGTGACCATGCGGGCACGCTCCCAAGTCCAGCATTGCGTCCATAGATACAGAATGCCGGACTCGGCCCTGCCCCCCGGGTCATTGGATTTGATTGACAGTAAAATTATTGAGCACAAGGATGCCAAGGAGGCCATGGAATGGGGTCTAAGTAAATTTAGCAATTTGAACAGAGGACAAAGGAAGTATCTTGGGGAACGTTTGGATTATTCCTTAGAACGCAACTATTTTTGGTATAGTCAGATTTACTGTAAACAAAAGATGGGAATAGCAATGGGAGCTAAATTCGCTCCCAGCGTAGCGAACCTTTTCACGTCAAATGGGAAGAAGATACAGTTTATAAAGAGAGAGACCAAGACCATTAATCCTCTACAAAAGATTTATAGATGCCATCATACTAATATGGGAAGGAAGCAACGAAGAGTTGGAGGATTTTATAATACAAATGGACCAAAATGATAAAAACATCAAATTATCATGGAACATTAATGAAAAAGAAATGCAATTCTTGGCTCTCCGTATAAAAAATGAAGGCAACAAAAAAAACCACAAGAACGTATTTTAAAACAACCGATTGCAATAGCTACTTTTGATAGCTGTCATCACCAAAACTGGCTACTTAACATCCCCAAGGGACAAATAATCAGACTGAGAAGGAATTGCACGAATGAAGATGATTATCTAAAACAAGTTGAAGAGATGCAGGAGAAGTATTTGTGTAAAGGATATAAAAAGGAATTTATCTATGGACAAATACAAGAAAATGGAAAGGACAGATATTATTAAAGATAAGAACAAACCAACGGACAATGGATATGAGACAGCATTCATTTTGGATTTCAATATCCAACACAAAAAAATTGAGTATAGAAAAAAAAGTATTGGCCAATAATAAAAGCAGATAGAATCCTTGGACCAATATTACCAGAAAAACCTAAATTTGTCTAAAATCCTAAATCCCTAAATCCTAAATCCCCTAATCTAAGGAATAAACTGGTGAGAAATATACCAGACCCTCCGAAGGAAACCAACTTCTCTTTTCTGGAAATACCTGGATTCTTTAGATGTGGCGGGTGCTATGCATGTGTAGCAAGGCCCCAGGCCTCTTTTGGTCTAATGAGGACCTCCAGGGTCAGGGACAGCTGACATCCTTCTGTATTTAGTGGGTTGTGAGGCATAGGGGGTGCAGAGTAGTTATAGTTATTGGGCGCCAGACACTTCTTGAATGCAAAAAAGTTTATTTAACAATCTTTTTGGGGGAAAGAGGGTTAGGGCCAGGACACCCTTAGGTAGTTGCAAGATTATTTGGCAGACTTCGATAGGAGGACAGCCATGCAGGGAAAGGCATCCAGCAAGACCCCACATCTGCATGTGTAGAAATGCTGTCTCCTATGGCAACAGTCTTTAACAGTTCCTAACACAAATGTAACAGTTCCTTTCTGTTTCACTACAATCACTCCTTGTAGTTGTTCAGCCTACTGAGCTCCTGGTCTTTCACTAGACCCGCTAATTCACTGCCACTGAATCCCTTGAGCTTCTCCAATCTTCACAGTGGTATCTTCCTCAAGCGTCACCACCGCTTCTCTGCTGGGTCCCTAACTTGGCACACAAGATACCTCTCAAGATTCACCCCCCGCTGGCCTGCTCGGTACCTAGCTTGACACACAAGGCTGCTCTACAAGCATCACCTCTGCTGGTTGGGTCCCTGGCTTGATTCCCACTGAAGTTTCCAGATTCTTCACCATCCCTGGTTGGTGAGAATGCTGCTCCGGTACTTGCTTCAGTTACTCATTGCGGTCCCTGGTGATAAGGCGGACAGTCCCTTACTGGCGACAGCTTCCCCTCTACCTCCGACCACGACAGGTTCTCTGGCCGGCAGAACCCTCACTTCTGGTTGGACTTCAAGCTGCAGTCCCAACCCTGCGCTGCTCTCCTGTTTCTGGATAAGCCCTCAGACAGCCTAGCAGCCAGATGTGGCTGGGATAGGCCCAATCTCTAGCCTAGAAGCCCAGGCAATACAACAGGTGGCACAGAACACTGATCACCTGACTCCACCCAAATATATAGGTTCTCCCAGGTTTTTTAAGAAAACCCCTGCCCATTGGCTGGGATACCCCATATATCCATAATCTGACCTTGCAGTGCCCTTCTCATATCTAATGCCACCAAGTACCCGGCCACCTAGCGGCAGAAGAGAAAAGTGCAGCAATTACAAAGTTAGCATGAAATCAATTGATCCCTAACAATAGACCAAGGTAACTACACCTGGCAGGTAAATTTAGGAGCAACCCTGCCTAAACACCATTGTGCTACATCCTCCCCCTGCCCACAAAACTACGTCTCGGAGTTTGCAGAAAAATAATTTGAGCTCTCAAGCCTGAGAGCGAATGTCCTGGCAAAAACTGGGATGGGTGGGGAAACAGGAAAATAATAACAAGGTAACAGCATGTGTGGTGTACCACATGAAATAAACATGGTGACAGACATATGAGATGGTAAATCACAAATGACAATGAAATATCCAAATGGTTATGCACAATTTTAAAAGTAAGTAATCAATGGTATTGCTTCCTAACTATCTATCTAATATGTACAGTAATAGCAAGATATAAGAAGAATTAGTCTTGTCATCCGGTTAAATCCCTGTCTCTCCTTAGCTGACTCTGCAACACTTGAAAGAGAATAAACAGCAATGCAAATGCATCCTATCCTATTGTAATACAGTGCAATAAATACATATGTGATAGAATAGTTTTCAATTGTCCTCAGCCGAAGACAGCATAGCAGTGTAAATACACCCTACAGAATATCTATGACACACAGTATAAACTTGTTGAAAGCAAACCCCATTCTCAGCCGAGAATGCCATCTCCTTTCCTATTTAAAAAGAACTTTCACTTAATACATCCTAATAAATGCTCATTATGTGAATAAAGTGCACTCAGGTTAGCGCCTCTCACGCCACCTTGTGACCAACACTAGGAACAGTTCTGATTCATGGGTTAGTCCATTATTCACATGAATAATAGAAATTTATTTTGTTATCACAACCTATTCTAACTAACTACACACCCAGTGTCCATGACGTGTCACAGTCCATCAATTTCACTTTGGGGTGAAAAACACTTTCCAGCAGTTTCCCTTCTTCTTTAGGGACAACTCCGGGGGGAAGAGGGCACAGCCGCATTTCAGGCAACAAGCAGCCAGGCCACGGTGCAAGAGACTGCACTTCGGGACACAGGTCCCCTTGCAAAGGTATCCTCAGTCTGTCCACATGACAACCCGGGGACAAAGAAGATTTTTTTTTTTCATTTGAGAACAACAATCTGCTGAAGGTGACAGGCGGCTTTTCAGGGTGGAGCATCCCAACAATAACTTTAACTTTAGCCAACATGGCTCAAGTGGGCACTCCCTGTATCTGCCAGCAGCATTCAGTCCAGTACAGTTCGGGCAGCGGTTTAGACATTAATGGCTGTGTGTTGAGTTATTTTGAGGGGACAACAAATTTACACTGTTATACAAGCTGTACACTCACTACTTTACATTGTAGACAAGTGTCATTTCTTCAGTGTTGTCACATGAAAAGATAGAAGAAAAGATCTACAAAAACGTGAGGGGTGTACTTACTTTTGTGAGATACTGTGTGTGTGTGTATATACATATATAATATACATACATAATATAATATATATATAATTATAATATAATATACATATATATATATATATATATATATATATATATATATATATATATATATATATATTATATATATATATATATATTACTTTGAACCCCCAAACAATATGTATATTGTATATATTGTTTGGGGGTTCAGTGTAATTTTTTACATGTAGGAGTGAAGTGTCAGAATTGGCCTGGATGGCGAGTGGTTAAAGGGGCGTTCCGGCCGCGTTTTTAATTTTTTTTTTTTAAAGTCAGCAGCTACAAACACTGTAGCTGCTGACTTTTAATAAGGACACTTACCTGTCCAGCAAGCCCGCGCTCTCGGCCCCCCTCCGAGGCCGATCCGTCCATCAGATCAGCTGCCGGCGCCTTTTAAACGAAGGGAAACAGGCAGTGGAGCCTTGCGGCTTTGGCGCTTTGTGAATGGCCCCGTTGTTTTCTGGGGGACACACATGTCCCAGAAGGCGCCAGGGTCGCTCGCCAAAGAGGTAGAAGCACCGCGGATTAGGAAGAGGCAGATTAGGAAGACTGCCTAGCAACAGGGGTTTCTGGTAAGTTAAATTTTTTTTTTTTTTTTAATGTTTTTTTTTATTTTTTTTTAAGAATATAAATGCTATTTTTTATTTTAGGGTGGCCCTCCACTTTAAAGTAGCGCAGTGCTGAAAAGCAAAAAACAAGCTGATCATGAAGGGGGGTGGGGTAAAACCCTCAGGAGCTGAAGTGGGTAAATTAGGGTGATCATTTTTTTTTTTTTTTTTTTTTTTAGATTTTATATTTAAAAAAAAAAAAAAAAAAAAAGTTTATTTTTAAATGCTCTTTATTTTCTGAACATCTCCCATACAAACGGAGCACAAAGGGTTGAAATAATATTTTTTTTTTTTCTCCCGTCTCTCCAGTCTGTAGCAGACATTCGGCTGTATTGAGGCGTAAAGAAGAGTTTTCTGAGATAAAGTAATGAAAGGAATGGACAGAGTGATAAGAAACAGATGGAAATCTTCGTTCTCAGAGATGTGAGGATATTTAATAAAAAAGCAAAGTCATCTCAAGCAAGAAAAAGGCTTTAGATGCAGAAAATAATATTTTATGGGAAGAGACGGGCTTGAGTCACCTCGCGGCACCACTTTTCCAATCATCGGTAGGTCGGTCATCTTCTATCGGGACCTGTGAATGGAGGCGCAGAAACTCGTGTTGGAGCAATCATGGATTTTATTCTGCAAACATCATCCCTGCCAGTCAAAGCAGAACTTAGAGTTGACATAAAAGGACTTCGGAGCAAAAAGAAAATACAGAGAGAAGGGAGATTCTTTACCTGCCAAAGGATTTATATTTGTGTCATCCAGTCCTGAGAGTTGCATGCACAGCCCTGTCTGGCAGCTCATAAGACCTGATTTTCCACTGCTGCAGTCAGGGCCAGATTAAGACCATTATGGGCCTGGTGCTGCAGCTCCAATAGCCCCTATGTTAATCCGGCCCTAGCTGCAGTTCAGTAACACCTAAAGGTCTTGTCAGCCTACAGAAAAAGAACAGAGAGGCGCCTCTAAGAGTAGACTGTATGATATTTATAGCAAAAAAGATGTTAAATCAACTCACATTTGTTCAGAAAAAAACAAGCATGTCAAACATAGTCCTATCCAGGTTAGTCCTCACTTGGGCTGGCTTGTGTGGGCACTGCCACTCCGTTGGGATCAAAAGCCGGCTCAGTGTGTGGAAGGAAACCAGGAAAGAGGGCTGCAATGCACGTGGAACACAGTGACGAGCGTGATGACGTCACTGGACCTATCGCGACTAGGGATGGACAGAACACCCCCCCCCCCCCGGTTCGGTTCGCACCAGAACATGAGAACAGGCAAAAAATTTGTGCAAGCACACGAACACCGTTAAAGTCTATGGGACACGAACATGAAAAATCAAAAGTGCTCATTTTAAAGGCTTTTATGCAAGTTATTGCCATAAAAAGGGTTTGGGGACCCGGGTCCTGCCCCAGGGGACATGTATCAATGCAAAACAAAAGTTTTAAAAGCGACCGTTTTTTTCGGGAGCAGTGATTTTAATAATGCTTAAAGTGAAACAATAAGAATGAAATATTCCTTTAAATATCGTGCCTGGGGGTCCCCTTACTCTGCCTGTTAAGTGGTGCATCTGTGTGATGTGTATTACAGTCCCGCAGCAAAATGACATTTCTAAATGAAAACATGTCATTTAAACTGCTCGCAACTGTAATGCATTGCCGGATCCCGAAAATATAGATATAAATCAAGGAAAAAAATTGATGTGGGTTACACCCCAGTCCATATGAGGCGCTTTGGGTCTGGTATGGATATTAAGGGGAACTCCACACCAAAAAAAAAAAAAGTGTGGGCCCCCTCCAAAATCCATACCAGACCCTTATCCGAGCATGCAGCCAGCAGGTCAGGAATGGGAGGGGACGAGCGAGCGCCCCCTCCTAAACAATACCAGGCCACGTGTCCTCAACATTGGGAGGGTACTTTGGGGTCACCCCCAAAGCACCTTGCCCCCATGTTGATGGGGACAAGGGTCTGGTCCCCACAACCCTTGCCCGGTGGTTGTGAGGGTCTGTGGGTGGGGGGGGGCTTATCACATACACTACACGGACCTGCCTGCACTGTATATATAGTCTACACTACACTGACTATGCTGTGTATGTATGTATGTATGTATATATATATATATATATATATATATATACAGTGGGGACGGAAAGTATTCAGACCCCCTTAAATTTTTCACTCTTTGTTATATTGCAGCCATTTACTATAATCAATTAAGTTCATTTTTTTCCTCATTATTGTACACACAGCACCCCATATTGACAGAAAAACACAGAATTGTTGACATTTTTGCAGATTTATTAAAAAAGAAAAACTGAAATATCACATGGTCCTAAGTATCCCCCCCCCCCGCCCCAAAGCACCTTGTTCCCATGTTGAGGGAACCATGTTGCGCTTGACTGCCTCTCCCTCTGCAATGCCACCATGCTTGAGCGCCATCTGCAGTGGAGAAAGTAGACTGCAGCTGCCTACATACAGTGGTGCATTGAATAATATCTTCTATGGTATATCTGAATAGAATTTAACTTTAGGGCTGGTTCACTTTAGGATCATTTGCCTGTCTGAGCTTTGGGGGGGGGGCAAGCTCTGCAACTTTACAACACAAGTCATGGATGTAACCGATTTAGAAATAGACCCCTAAATGTCATCCAGTTGGGATTTACATCTTTAATTCCTTCCTCCCCCTCTCTCCTCAGCTACTTGTATCTTCATTATTTCTTATTCTTTTTTTAACTATGTATAGAGAAGTGTTTTTTTACATTTTTATTTGTTTCGTTTTTTTTTTTTGTAGTGCAAGCATAAACAAAATGTTAATAAAAGACCCTAAGGCCTGGCACATAGTCATTTTTTTTTCCATGTCACTGAATCGCACGACAATGGCAATCGTCCCCATGAATAAAGCTCCAGTGGGCGGAGTGAAATGCATTGGGGGCGTGGCCTGGCAGGGGGATCCAGGCTGAGACTGCCACTTGTTCATACACAGCGGGTCTTGTTCTGATGTGCGGCTCCCGGGACCTTCAGCTCTTATCTATCATTTGCTTGATGGTGCCTGTTCACATCAATGTAGAGCAGCTGTGATGCGATTCGGAAAAAGGGTCCTGTGCTACTTTGGTGCGATTTTAAATGCAATTGGGCCCCATTGAGTATACAAACCACATCCAAAACGCAACCGAAGTCTCATCAAAGTCGCACTACATAATCGCATTGCAGTAGTGTGAGCCGAGACTTATTCATATTCTACAGATCAGGACAAGATGCAGATAAAAAGTCGCACCTTCATGTCTTCATTTGTTTTAAAACTATCACGGGTCAAATCATAAAAAAAAACCCATTGTTTCTATTTTTGAAACTTATTGCCTTTAAAATCCATAGAAAATAACGTAATTCTTGGAAGACAATGCCATCAACAGAAAGCCTTGTTTGTCCCATAAAAGCAATAAATCTATCACTACAGCATCAAAGTATTGACAAAGTTATAGGCAAATCGATCGGCCCCTCCGTGGCTGGACGGAGAATATTGCTCCAGTCCATAATAGGTGCAGATTTGCTGATCCTGAGGTCATTAATAAAGCAGAGTGCGGGGCTCAGATCAGCTTCACCAAATTTGCAGACTATAAAATTTCACAGCAAGGAAACAATGAGACAGGGTGACAAATGTGCACAGCGACGAATGACGAGGGTACAGACAGACGCTCGACCCCGCAACTCCATTAATCTGCAACAATGTTTAAAGAGGTCAACAAAAAATAGAAATTTCCTGCGAGCCACAAATGGATCAATGCCTCTAAGGGGTGACAATCATTAATTAATTAGCAGCAAACACACAACCACGTTTCATACCGTGTAATATAAAGCATAAAAATAATAATTGTGCCTGCGCTGAAAAATAAACTAAAATTAAGTGCAAAATCGGTAAATTAATCCACTATAAATAAGTTGTAAAACCATATATGTGTAATATAATAATTGTATATAAAAGTGCAATATATAGCCTCAAAGTGCATATAACATTGTACAAAAAGCAACATAACCCATTGAAAGTGCACCATACATAAGTGAAAAACAACAACAAGTGCACAGGTATCCTGTGTATTGCAAGTGTCCAGCTCAATCCACGGGTTAAAACCTAAAAAAATGTGTACAAACAGTGTCCATAAAATAGAAGTTCCTCAGAAATCTTCTGAAAGGTGCTCAAATCACAGCAAACAATACGTGCTCTCCCGTGACACCCCACATGTGCTTGCGCTCACCTCTGCTTGTGTGACCCAGTAACTAAACTGTGTCAAACACGCAATGGGGCCACTCCTGGGCTCCCTCAGGATGGAATGATATGAATACAATCCTCACAGGTGCAGTCAGAATTCACCTTTCTCTTTGAAGACTTTACTGTTTGTCTCACCTTTCTTCTCACAGGGATTTCTCAGAGACCTTCCCTTTGAGAAATCCCTGTGAGAAGAAAGGTGAGACAAACAGTAAAGTCTTCAAAGAGAAAGGTGGATTCTGACTGCACCTGTGAGGATTGTATTCATATCATTCCATCCTGAGGGAGCCCAGGAGTGGCCCCATTGCGTGTTTGACACAGTTTAGTTACTGGGTCACACAAGCAGAGGTGAGCGCAAGCACATGTGGGGTGTCACGGGAGAGCACGTATTGTTTGCTGTGATTTGAGCACCTTTCAGAAGATTTCTGAGGAACTTCTATTTTATGGACACTGTTTGTACACATTTTTTTAGGTTTTAACCCGTGGATTGAGCTGGACACTTGCAATACACAGGATACCTGTGCACTTGTTGTTGTTTTTCACTTATGTATGGTGCACTTTCAATGGGTTATGTTGCTTCTTGTACAATGTTATATGCACTTTGAGGCTATATATTGCACTTTTATATACAATTATTATATTACACATATATGGTTTTACAACTTATTTATAGTGGATTAATTTACCGATTTTGCACTTAATTTTAGTTTATTTTTCAGCGCAGGCACAGTTATTATTTTAATGTTTAAAGAGGTTTTTTAAGTTATTGAAGCATATTAAATGCTAAAACCTTTTTTTTTTTTTTTTTTTTTACATTTTCGTGTGCTGGAAGCTAGGCCTGTTTGTTTTGGATTGTGTGGGCTGGGAGTGGCTCAGAGTTAACAGCTGATGATTCACAGGCTACATCACTAACACCTCCCTCATCTTTCTAGAGCCTTCTGAAAGGATCTAGAAAGAGAGAAGGAGAGGAGAGGTGGAGCTGCCTGGGGTGTGTTAAGGAGCCCTGACCAATCCCCAATCTGGATTGGCAGGGAGCAGGCCTCGTTAAATACCTAGAGCCAGCCCAGCTGGGGAGGAGTTGTCGGGTGGAAGAACTGGAGATGGAGTACTAGGCTGTCGGGGACTTTGAGGGAGCTCCCCAGTCTAGGGAGGGCGACCTTGAGCCTGGGACTCGTGTGCAGGACGGAGCCCTTCAAGAAAGCATGAAGGATCTGAACAGGAGGTTCAGGAGGAGTCAGAGAGGACAGCAGGAACCAGTACTGCCAGGCAAGTCTTCAGGAGGGAACCACTGGCTGCAGCCAGGAGGGCTGGTGAGTATCGGGAGGACTGGAGAGGCACGCCAGAGAGGACTGAGAGGAAGCAGTCAGAGCTGGGTGTGGAGCCAGTAGTGAGGATTGCAATGTCATGTGAAGAGGACTGACTGGGAGCAGTATTCCACCATACCTCCCAACATTTTGAGATGGGAATGAGGGACACCTACTAACAAACGTATGTAGGCATAGGACACGCCCCCTGACACACCCCCTTAAAGGAGAATTAACCAAAAAAAAAGGTTCATTAAATCCACAAGGACTTTTTTTATACCACTAATATTCCTTTATATTGGCTTTTAAAATGTACAAATGCAGCAATTTAGAAATTGGATGAAATGTTTAGCACTGGGGAACACTTTTTGAAAGATAAAAAGTGCCTTTTATATACAACTTTATAGATCAGACCAAAACGAGGGACAAATGAGGGGGAAGGAGGGACAGAGGGACATTGCTCCAAATCAGGGACAGTCCCTTGAAATCAGGGACTGTTGGGAGCTATGGTCCACCAGAGAGACTGCTAGCACTAAGAAGACTTTCCATATTTTCTGCTACACCATAGGGGCCCGCGGTCCCTGCCTGCAAAGGGCAAGTTACTTAGGCCTGGATGAGCCAATGTCAGGCCTAGCTACCATGTGCTAGCTGTTCCTGGAATCACTAAATAGGAAGCGAGATTCAGGAGGAATGGAGCGAACCACTAGATAGGAAGTGAAGAGTTGTGCTGGTGGAGTCTGGAGAAGTGTACAAAGAGTGCACATAGTTGTCCCTAGCAACTTTTCTGTTATTCCACTGGGCTTCCTATAGTTCCCATACCCCATCCAAGTTAAATTCTCTCAATAAAACAACAAAAAAAACAAAGCCAACAGACTTTTCAATGTCTTGGAGTGTCTGGGAAGTGAAGGCCGGGCCGGGTGACAGGTGGGCCACATCACTTAGTAGCCCCTACGGGGGGTACCACTACTTTTGGATATAGTAGGGGAAGGTAAAAGGCCCATTAGGTTTTTTATCCCTTTTCATGTCCATCGGTCCATTTTCATTCAGCTGACCCGTATGTCATTACCATGTCCTGTAATGATGTAGGAGCTGGTAGAACCAGGCATCTGACACACCTGGGCGCATTTTAGATATAAAGATTCTTCAGTTGGCTGTGGATCTCGAATATAGTGAAGATTCCAGGACTTGGCTGCGTGATAGGTGAGTTCAATCTTCAATTCTGCATCATTCTTCAACTGCAGGGAATTTTTTTATTTCACGTTCCTAAAAAGCAATAAAAAGGGACCCTAATGTTGTCTTCATGCTCTACCTCCAACTTACACAGATACAAACACACTAGACAATTAATTTTGTTACAAATTCATTTTCGGACGAAATTCAGCATATTCGTTCATTCGGAAGCATCCGAATGAACGAAAGACTCTTTTGACGAATGCATATGAAAACTAATTTTCAGAAAGAACGAAAATCCGAAAATGAAAATCCGAAAATCCGAAAGATCGAAAATACGAAAGAATGAAAAACGATTCAACCTACGAGTTTAACTAATTGATTACATTCGGATAATTTTGTTTTTAATATTTTCTGTTATAAATAAATTATTAACTATTATTATAGTTTATTATTATTATTATGTATTATTTATTATTATAAACTATTAAATTATAGTTATTGGAATTTCCTTTAAAATTTGGCTAAAGTAACTGTTAGTAAATGGAACGAATACGAATGCATCTGAAATTGCCAAAAATCCAAAGTAACGAATGCCGATCATAACGAATGATCTGATTCGGTAGTGCACATGTCTAAAACACATACAATATCCTTATATGCATAATCCTGAACATAAGGAATCGTCTCCACTAGGAAACACTGGAGAAATCTTTGAAGAACATTAGGAATCTTCTGCACTAGGAAACACTGGGGAACACCAGAAATATTCTCCACTAGGAATCTTCTCCACTAGAAAACACAGGGGAACACTAGAAATCTGTCCCAAGAGGAAACACTGGGGAACACTAGGAAACACTGGGAGCACTAGGAATCTTCTCCATGAGAAGACACCAGGGAACATTATGAATCTTTTCTACTAGGAAATATTGTAGGACACTAGGAATCTTCTCCACTAGGAAACACTTTGGAACACTAGGAATTTTCTCCACTAGGAAACACTGGGGGGCACTAGAAATCTTCTCCAAAAGGAAACACTGGGGAACACTAGGAAACACTGGGGACACTAGGAATCTTTTCCAAGAGGAAACACTGGGAGACACTAGGAATCTTCTCCATGAGGAGACACCAGGGAACATTATGAATCTTTTCCACTAGGAAATATTGGGGGACACAAAGAATATTCTCCACTATGAAATACTTGGGAACACTAGGGCTTTTTCTCCACTAGGAAACACTGGGGGACACTAGGAATCTTCTTCACTAGGAAAAATGGAGAGCAATAGGGATCTTCTCCACTAGGAAACACTGGAGAACATCAGGAATCTTCACCAGTGTGAAACACTTGAGAACACTAGGAATCTTCTCCACTGGGAAACACTGGAGGACATCAGGAAGCTTCACCAGTGTGAAAAACTGGAGAACACTAAGAAGGAAGGAAATACTTCCTGAGGAAACACTTGGGAACACTGGAGATTTTCTTCATAAGGCAGTATTAAGGAATACTAACAATCTTATCCACTTGGAAACACTGGAGGACACCAGGAGCTTTCTCCACTAGGAAACACTGGAGAACACTAAAGAAACTTTGCCATTAGGAAACACTGGGAGACACTAGGAATCTTCTCCGACTTGAAACACTGGTGGACACTTGGACCCTTTAAAGAACATTAGGAATCTCCTTTACTAGGAAACACTGAGGAACACTAGGAATTTTCTCCCCTAGGAAACACTGGAGGACACTGGGAATCTTCGCCACTGCAAACACAAAGAAGTTTAGGAATCTTCTCCACTAGGAAACTGATTACAGTGTGGCAAATAAATTTATCTAACAAAGGCACACACTAAATCTAGCTATCTATTTCCTAGCATCTATCTAGGAGGGCGCTACAGCAACACTGGGGAACTCTAGGAATCTTCTCTACTGGGAACACAAAGAACATTAGGAATCTTCTCCATCAGGAAACACTGGGGGACACTAGGATCCCTTTCTCTAGGGAAACACTGGGGATAACTAGGAATCCTCTTGGAAATACAAAGTCACTGGGTAACCTGGCGCTAGGAACAAAGCTGCAGATTTCTGACACATGAATAATTAATAGTAGACCTCAACTCTTGAGCCCCTACCCTACCTTACTCCAATCCCTTCCCCTGGCACCTTCTTTACAACTACTATTCCCTTAAGCAAGATATTTAAATATTACATCAACACACTCACTTTGTTTTATTAAAGTGTAAGTAAACCCCTCCTATCATTTTCAGCCAAGGAAGCTGCCATCTTTGCCTCTGATTAATCTACAACTGCCATGATGCTGCACATGTGATCAATTAAGACACCTGCCATTGGATGGTTTGACAGTTTGGTTGAGAGCACAACCAATGGGAGTGTTACATTTCCGGCATGTGCCAGAAATGAAACTGTTTTATGGATGGGTTTACTTCCGCTTTAACTGTCCTGAAGCCTAATTGCTCAGAATTAAACTGCGCTGATATATGCCATAAAACTTTTATGAAATAAAAAAATAAATTGATAGGAGAAAAAAAAAAAGGAAATAATACATGGAAATGGAAACACTAAATGCGTTAGAAGTGATTATCCTTCTGGTATTATTACCGGTCGGGTTAACCTTGCGTACAAAAGAAAAGTTCAGAATAAAAAAATATATATATTTTGAAGTGTCGGCTCAGTAAGTGACAATTACCGCACTCTCCTCTCACTTTAAAGATGGGATTTGAAGTGAACTGCCCGGTTCAGATTCACAACCAGTAATTTAATGAATTTTTGCTTTTAAAAAAAATATATTTTTTATTATATCCTGAAGTACATCATTGCTTCTAATAAAGCGTGTTGGTCTTTTTCCCAGCAATGCCATGTTGTATAAGCTGTTGCCGAGTGCAGCTTGTGTTAAGGGTAACACTTAGCGGCTCTCTCCCTCCTGATTGGTTCGGAGGTTTGGAGAAATGCAGAGACATATTCAGAAGATTTAACAAGTCTACGGGGCTCATACTTCGTAGCTCTATGACTAGTCTATGTTTTTCCTTTACATATATATATATATATATATATATATATATTATTTCTTTTCTTCCAGATAACAGTTTAGTTGTGTGATTATTACGTGAAAATACGCTTTTCTTTCATTTTGTAAACTTCTGGGCAGGTAATTAAAATGATTGATCAGATGCCAACCGACCCCCCCCCCTCCCAGGTTAATTCTTATATTTTATTCTTTTACTTTTATTATTTCAACTAAGCAAGCCTTTTGAGGCGAAACAAATGCATTGTGCATCTTCTTTAGTAAAAAGTTAATTATTACATTCATAAAGAAAACTATTTGTTTCCTATTCACACATGATAAATGAATACTTTGCAGTTCTCTCCATTCTGCTTACGGTATGACAACTCTAATACGCATCCGTGCACACAAAGCAATGCTTTCTAATTAGCACCTCTGTGCAGTTTTATAATTATTTTATTTGTCACTTATTGTGTGCGATAAATAAAAAAAAGTATAATAGGAAAGTAGGAAAGCCAAAAAAGTGACAACAGAGCCTCGTTAGAGGAGATTTGCAATGGAGACCAAACACTGGTATGGAATGCTACCTCCCAAAATGTAGCAGATAATCAATAAGGTGACTGCGGTTTAATGGGTTCCATCTAATTAATTTATTCCATCTTTGGATAAATATTTAAAAAGCCTTTGCCCTGCACCTATAAAAAAAAAAAATAATAATCGTATGTTGCAATATTTACCATCAATCTCGAGCTGCCTCAATAAAGATTCCTCTCTGCCACTTGATGTCACCAGTCTTTTGGGTTGATTGAAGGTCGACGACATTCAACTCACTTCCTTTAGGCCCAGTCTGTAATGACTGTAAGGGCTAGTTTACACTTGCTTCAAAACATGGCTTCGGACAGGCTTTGTTAAAGCTCTCTGAACACTAGTCAAAACTCCTGTCACTAAATAAAAGGGTTAGTTTACAGTCCTGTTTACGCCTTGCTTTTGCTTGGTGCTTTGACGAGGCTTCGATGAGGCTTCGGTGGGGCTTTGGTGAGGCTTCGGTGGGGCTTCGATGAGGCTTTGCTGGGGCTTCAATGAGGCTTTGTGCGCTTCGATGAGGCTTCGGTGGGGCTTCGGTGGGGCTTTGTGTGCTTCGATGAGGCTTTGTTAAAGCTCTCTGAACGCCAGTCAAAACTCCTGTCACTAAATAAAAGGGTTAGTTTACAGTCCTGTTTACGCCTTGCTTTTGCTTGGTGCTTTGATGAGGCTTCGATGAGGCTTCGGTGGGACTTTGGTGAGGCTTCGGTGGGGCTTCGATGAGGCTTTGCTGGAGCTTTGATGGGGCTTTGATGAGCCTTTGGTGGGGCTTCAATGAGGCTTTGTGCGCTTCGATGAGGCTTCGGTGGGGCTTCAGTGTGGCCTCGGTGAGGCTTCGGTGGGGCTTCAGTGGGGCTTCGATGAGGCTTTGCTGGAGCTTTGATGGGGCTTCGATGAGCCTTTGGTGGGGCTTCAATGAGGCTTTGGGCGCTTCGATGAGGCTTCGGTGGGGCTTCAGTGAGGCCTCAGTGAGGCTTCGGTGGGGCTTCGATGAGGCTTTGTTGGAGCTTCGATGGGGCTTCGATGAGCCTTTGGTGGGGCTTCAATGAGGCTTTGTGCGTTTCGATGAAAATTCCGTGGGGCTTCGGTAAGGCTTCGGTGGGGCTTCGATGAGGCTTTGGTGGAGCTTGGATGGGGTTTTGATGAGTCTTTGGTGTGCGCTTCGAAGAGGCTTCGGTGGGGCTTCAATGAGGCTTTGTGCGCTTAGATGAAAATTCGGTGGGGCTTCGGTGAGGCTTCGGTGGGGCTTCGATGAGGCTTTGGTGGAGCTTGGATGGGGTTTCAATAAGTCTTTGGTGTGCGCTTCGATGAGGCTTCGGTGGGGCTTCAGTGAGGCTTCGGTGAGGCTTCGATGAGGCTTTGGTGGACTTTTGATGGCGCTTCGATGAGCCTTTGGTGGAGCTTTGATGAGGCTTTGTGGGCTTCGATGAGGCTTCGGTGGGGCTTCAGTGGGGCTTTAAGCAAGCTTTGCCATAGACTTCTATTGGTGCTTTGAAGACACTTTGAAGCACAACTAAAGTGACATGATGAAAGGTGCAATTTAACCTTTAATCACTAGTCCTGACTAGGGATGAGCTTCGTGTTCGAGTTGAACCCATGTTCGACTCGAACATCGGCTGTTCGATTGTTCGTCGAATTGCGAACGATATGGGCCGTTCACGCCAAATTCGTGTGGCGCGTCACGGCCCATAATTCACTGCGGCATCGCAGTGCATTGCTGGCTGATGATTGGCCAAGCATGCACTATGACCCGCATGCTTGGCCAATCACAGCGCCGCCTTAACAGAGAGCCGTAATTGGCCAAAGCCAAGGAGGCTTTGGCCAATTATGGCTCAGGGGATTTAGTACACGCCCCACACTATATAAGGCCGCCTGCACGGCGGCCCTGTGCAGTGTGTTCCGGTGTGCTGAGAGATAGAGAGAGAGAGAGAGAGAGACAGTGTCATTTCATTTAAGTTAGATAGATTAGGCAGGACAGTCAGTCAGTTAGCTGCACTTAAAGTGTATTGTGTATATATATGCATCCCAGGTGTTGCATATATATATATATATATATATACACTGTATTCAGTTTAGCTAGATCCGTTCCTGTTATCTTCTAGACTATTTACATTTAGTGCAGTGCGTCCTGCTCACAGTGTTCAGCTAGATCCGTTCCTGTTATCTTCTTACTGACAGGCAGGCTTGTCTTGTTACAGTATTTTGAAGAAAATTACTGGTGTTCTTTTGATCCTATTAGTACCACAGTCAGGCAGCTAGACTATTTACATTTAGTGCAGTGCGTTCCCCTTAATATCCATACAAGACCCAAAGGGCCTGGTAATGGACTGGGGGGTACCCATGCCGTTTGTCTCACTGATTTTCATCCATATTGCCATGACCCGACATTACATTAAACCCGCAAGCAGTTTTAAATGAGATTTTTTCCTTTAAAAATGACATTTGGTGCAGGGACTGTTCTAAACACGGGAAACACGCGTCACTTTACAGGCATACTATAGACACCCCCCAGGTACGATATTTAAAGGAATATTTCACTTTTTTTTTTTTTTTACTTTAAGCATCATTAAAATCACTGCTCCCGAAAAAACGGCCGTTTTTAAAAGTTTTTTTTGCATTGATACATGTCCCCTGGGGTAGGACCCGGGTCCCCAAACCCTTTTTAGGACAATACCATGCAAATTAGTTTTTAAAATGAGCACTTTTGATTTCGAACGTTCGAGTCCCATAGACGTCAATGGGATTCTAACGTTCGTGCGAACTTTCGGTCTGTTCGCAGGTTCTGGTGCGAACCGAACCGGGGGGTGTTCGGCTCATCCCTAGTCCTGACTATCATCTTATTATCTAATTATAATTACCTTCCATCGGCCGATTCCGTTGCTTTCACACCCAAATATATCTCTATGCATAGGGGACACAATGATTGACACAAGACAGATTGCTGTACAATACACTGTTCCCATTTATTATCCCCGACAGGGGGGGGGTTAAAGTAAGAATGAAAGATAGGCGTTACCAACCAAATTCCAAGTTCAAATTACATCAACCAATCACAATGTCACAATATCACTTTGTCACCTAGACAGATATAAATACAGACCATCTTATGACAAATGCGTCACTTCCTATGTCTAGTTTCGTTTTCAACACAAGACCCATCTTATGCCCCGTACACACGGTCGGATTTTCCAATGGAAAATGTCCGATCGGAGCGTGTTGTCGGAATTTCCGACCGTGTGTGGGCTCCATCGGACATTTTCCATCTGATTTTCCGACACACAAAGTTGGAGAGCAGGAGATAAAATTTTCCGACAACAAAATCCGTTGTTGGAAATTCCGATTGTGTGTACACAAATCCGACGGACAAAGTGCCACGCATGCTCAGAATAAATAAAGAGGTGAAAGCTATTGGCCACTGCCCCGTTTATAGTCCCGACGTATGTGTTTTACGTCACCGCGTTTAGAACGATCGGATTTTCCGACAACTTTGTGTGACCGTGTGTATGCAAGACAAGTTTGAGCCAACATCCGTTGGAAAAAATCCTAGGATTTTTTGTCGGAATGTCCGAACAAAGTCCGACCGTGTGTACGCCCTATTACACAACAATATATTTTTACTTCATCAACAAAATAACTTTTAAAGGTGCAGTTCGTATTTTAGATTGCACAACACAAAAGGGGGCTTTTTACATGACCCTTTCAATCCTCTCTATTGTCACGAACATGACAATCACAAACCCCGTTGCCCCCAATATGCCCCCGACATTCACCTGGACTACTTTCCTATAAATGTACCACTATCTTAAGCATGTAAAAATAGAGAACAACAAACACATAATCTCAGCTGTATAGCAATTGTCTATAAAAATATAAAGGGGGAAGGGGCGTGACAGTCCATAAAAGCAAGTGGGAGGGGCAGGACAGCCTTTAGGCCAATTAAAAAATAGTCCCAAAGAAAAGCACAAAAAAAGGTCTCTTGTATGGCTTATGAATGTCCATAAAATTCAAAAAGGAAGGAAAAGGAAAATGTCCACATTATAACTCTCATTCTCCTAAAAAATGTTTGGTTCGATTCCGTGCTCATCCATATTTTACAGAAATTCTCTGCCCCAAAATCTGCCTCTTTATAAGGACAGAACTCGACACCAACATACAGACTGGAACTGATGCATTGGGCCGGACTTGGGTCTTTGGGCTGGCATCTGGATCTCTCCCTTGTGATGCTCACTGGAATTTCGTAGACATCGGGTTTGCGTCAATTGGCTCCCCCTCAAGGTGTCATTTCCAGGAACATTTTCCAGCAGGAGTCCGCCTTTACTCATCTCAGCACCTCCCATGGCAGTAGAACAGCAAAGATGAACACCAAAGATTTCCATGTAAAAGCTGTGGTCATTTCTTCAAGTAATCCAGATAGGGTATAGGGTATGAACGGTGTGGGCATTTCTTCTTGTGCATGGGGCTAGGGGTGAATACTGGCTGGCTGGGGTGGATATTCCTCGTCCAACATGAATAATCACAGAATCTACCTGATAAATTCAGGCCTTAACCATTGGAGGTATTAAAAATAATATTCAACATTAATTCAAACATAAGTAAAGCATGCAGAAGTAAAAATGTTTCTCAGCAAGAGTTTTTATTATATATGTAGCAATAACTCACGGTGGAGCTGCTGGTTTAAGCGGGCCTGTCCTCTTTGCTCTACACCCTTCTTAAATTGTTCACTCCCCTTGACACAACTGTAGTGCAGTGTTGAAACAATATGAGCATTAACTTTAACCCACAATATACACTTACAATTAAAATGACCTCTACCTGGGTGCTGGTAACCTGTAGGAGAAATGACAACACTGCACATAAACTTCAATAATGACCAAAAGTAACTTCTTTCTCTGAATAAGTAATATATTTATATAAAGAGTTATCTCAACGAATATACTATCACACCAACGTAGTGTGATAGTATAAGAAATGATTATGACAATCACAGAAATATATATGTATATATTGGTATGAATCTATACCCGGGAGCTCCCCCTGCTGTAGACCTTAAAGTCACTAGACTAAAATGCAGGGCCCTGCAATGAAAAAGGTAGTCCAGACGTCTTCGCTAGCTTTTATAATTGTAATCCGCAAAGGGTTCCTCCTGGGTGTTGCGCAGTGTAGTATAACACACTAAAACAATTGTATTCCAATAGGGTGACTAGGTGTCTTTATATGAAGAAACAAACATCTAACATCCGCTCTTGAACACCGAAGTCTATTCGGATGTAATGCTCTCTGACTTAACTTGTTCCGTGGGACTATCAGTCCCAGCAACACTCTGTACAATTCTAAAGATGTGTGTGTAATACTCAAATAAACTTCTGGGTGTCAACCCTCTCACCACACAGGATCCAAGAAGGTGGATGTCTCCGGTTCAGCAGTTCTCAGTTCCGTATAGAGGCACCACAACGCCGTCACACTATTCCGTTCACAAATGACCGGGAGTCCTCGGTTACCTCCCCACGGGTGTTCCGGAACAATCACGTCTCTTGTCCAGCTCACTGCGATGCGATGGCAGGATACTACAGCTGCTCTGCTCCTTCGCCAGGTAGGCCGCAACCCTGTGGGACGCACACACACCCACAGAGTTCTGCTGGCAGGCCACGCGTCCCAGGCACAAGAGACCTAAAATGGCCACTGCTTACCCTTTTATATCCCCCCCCACAATGAAGTTCAGTTATGACTTTGTCCAGGAGCATTGTGGGTGGGTCACAGCTACAGTTCCAAAGTAAACAATGAATCACTTCCCTGTCACTTAATTCTGAGACGTAAACTTATTGTACTTTATCAATTGCCCACAAGATGGCACTAACACAACTATTGTACTGAATAATACACAAAGAGCTAGAAACAACAGTTGTCAGCGCTACATACTCCCCCTGCTCTAAATCTTTGGTCCCCAAAGATATGTAGGACCTTGTTTCTGCTACACATCTTAGCCTCTAAACGAGAACACAGGACCGACAGGGGAGCCTCCCACCAATTCCCAGGTGTTGGAAAGCTACTCTGTGTACTCACAACTGTCACTTTAGTATCGGATACAGGTGTGCCAAGGGGTGAAGCAGGGTTCTCATTGTCCAGACTGACTGAGGAGGAACTAGGCTCATCAATGTTCCTTTTGCTGGTAATCTTGGTTGTTTCAGAACACTCACCTAATGCATCGTATGTTAGTCTCTTGGGTGGGCGAATGTTCCTCTTTTCCCTTTGTTTTTTTGGTGTGTCCCCTATTTCTGGCTAAACACCACTTTCTTCTACTTCAGTGGGAGATAAACACTCTTCAGCTCTTCCAGACAATGGCACAAACTCTGGAGCTTCTGGCCTGAGGGCCTCACTACTCTCCTCAGCTGTGGGTGATGAAACACTCGCTTCAGTTTCGGGTATATTAGATGACCACAATCAGCTAATGTCCATCTCTCTTCCCTCATTGTCTTCAGTTGCTGAAGTCCCAGACTGGGACCTAGTTATAGGCCGTTGTGCAACTTCTGATGTGGATGATAATTCCTCTTCGGGGATTATCCTGACTGCATCAGTAAGGGGCAAAAGGTGCCAAGTTTTAGTTGGTCCAGCACTTCCTTCTGGCCTGATTTCAAATACCGGGAGCCCTGGGAGCTGTTTACACACAACGTATGGCTATGATCTCCATCGATTTGCCAACTTGTGTTTGCCAGGAATACCCAGATTCCTTAGTAAGACTCGACCACCTGGTTGAAGATCTTGGACCCTTACTTTAAGATTAAAGTTTCTCTTATTCCTGTTCTCCCGGTTTTCTGACATGGTCCGGGCCTTCTCATAAGCAACCTTCAGACTCTTTCTCAGACTATTTGCATATCCTCGATGGGAAGCTTCTGATGTGTGATCCAGAGAAGTTCCAAAAGCCAGGTCCACTGGTAACCTAGCCTCACGCCCAAACATCAGCCGATAAGGTGAATATCCTGTGACGTCACTCTTGGTGCTGTTGTATGCATGTACTAAAGCGGCAATATGCTTACTCCAGTTGGGCTTTTGCTCGGAGGTTAATGTCCCCAACATATTAAGAAGAGTTCTATTAAACCTCTCCGGCTGAGGGTCTCCTTGCGGATGATAGGGTGTAGTTCTGGATTTTTTTATCCCCAGTAGATCCAGCAACCTCCTGATGAGTGTACTCTCAAAGTCCCTCCCCTGGTCTGAGTGGATCCTCTGTGGTAAGCCGTAATGGACGAATAATTTCTCCACTAATGTCTTTGCCACTGTGACTGCCTTCTGATCTTTCGTGGAGAAAGCTTGAGCTTTCTCCACGGTTGCCACTTCTCTCGTGGTTGCCACTTTCTCTCAACAGTTGCCACTTCTCCTCCGGATCTTCAGAGGGGCCCCTCGGTAGACCACCCCTTGCAACAACTGCAACCGATCCCACTCTTTGTGTAACAACAAAGCTTCTTTTCGGGCGCTTTTCAAAAGTAGGTCAGGGTGTTTACCCTCCAGAGCTTCCAATACCAGGCTGCAGAATGGATCCTCTTGTTGATCTTTCCTTGATAATTTAGGTAAACCCTCTGCAGCAATCTGGGAGACATTGCAGTAATACCTGGGTACTCCTGCCATAGTCACTCCAATCTCTTCAGCTCTGGCTCCACCTTTTTCCTGCTTAATGGCTCCTTCACAAAGGGCTCATACCCCATCTGGGGCAAGTTGAGTCCAATCCTCTTGGGAGCTCAGGGGACTGTGGGGTCTTCTTGACAGTGCATCTGCATCTCTGTTGCCCGCTCCCGGTCTGTATTTCAGGTTGAAGGAGAATGTTGAGAGAGCAGCCAACCACCTATTGCTTGTGGCATCCAATTTTGCGGTGGTGAATAAGTATGTGAGGGGGTTGTTATCTATTTTCACTACAAATTCGGCACCATAAAGATAATCCCTCAGCTTGTCTACCACAACCCACTTCAAGGCCAGAAACTCAAGTTTATGAGCTGGGTAGTTCTTCTCAGCAGGAGACAAGCTTCGGCTCACATAAGCAACAGGCCTTAATTGTCCATTGTGATCCTGATAGAGCACTCCGCCCAGCCCTTCTCGGGCTGGCATCCACGTGCAGTTCATAGGGCTTGGTAGGATCCGCATAAGCTAACACTGGAGCAGTTGTAAGATTCTTCTTCAATAGACTGAATGTCTCCTCACATTCCTGAGTCCACTGATGCAGAATAGATTCCTTTTTCTTCCGGGGCCCTTCTTTTTGTCTCCCAGGTTTCTCCGAATCCACATCAGCCTCTTCTTGATTCTTTAGCAGTTCTGTGAGTGGGTGAGCTATTTTTGCGAACCCCTCCACAAACCTCCGGTAGTAGGAGCAGAATCCTAGGAAGGACCTGAGCTCAATTACATTCGTGGGCCTTGTCCAAAAGGTAACAGCTTCCAATTTCTCAGGATCAGTTGCTATCCCTTCTTCAGACACAATGTGCCCCAGATAGTTCACTGAAGATTGGTAGAATTGACACTTCTCCATTGAAAGTTTCAAACCCTCTTCACGTAACCTCTTTAGAACTTTTTCCAGTCGCTCTTCATGCTCTTCAATAGTTCGGCCAAACACAATGATATCGTCTAAGTATACTAAGACCTCAATTAAATTCATGTCGCCTACTGTCTTCTCCATGAGCCACTGGAAAGTTGCTTGGGCCCCAGACAGACCTTGTGGCATCCAGTTGAATTCATAGAACCCCACGGGGGTGATGAAAGCAGTCTTCTCCTTATCCTCAGGACTCATGGGGATCTGATAATAGCCACTCTTCAAATCTAATACACTGAACCACTTTGCCCCTGACAAGCTCTGTAGGGCATCTTCTATACGGGGGGTAATGTATTGATCTGGGATGGTCCGTTGGTTCAGAGTCCTGTAGTCGATACACAGCCGGAATGACCCATTTTTCTTCCTCACCACCACTATCAGAGAGGCGTATGGACTCCTGGACTCTTTGATAATCCCAGTCCTTTTTAGCTCAGCCAGCTGTTCTCGGAGGTCTTCAAGGTCTCCCAATGGGATTCTCCTTACCCTTTCCCGGAAGGGTTTGTCTTCTTCCAGCCAGATCTTGTGCTTTGCACTTTTGGCATACCCCACATCAAACTCACTCTTTGAGAAAACTTCCTTCCATCTCATGAGCTGGGCTTTGGCCCTCTCCATCCAAGCAGGCATAAGAGAGGTGTTTTTTGGGTAGAAATTCTCTATGGGAATCTCTTCTTCGGAGCTCCTTGTTACATCTCTTGGCGAAACTGGGGTTGCTTGATTCGCCTGCCCAAGCAGCATTCTTGCTGGTACTTTCACAGGCAAGGCTGTCGTGTTCCAAACACTGACTGAGACTCTCCCCCTGCTTCTCTTAAGTGCCTTGGTCGATAACACTTTTGGAAGTACCTCCAGACCCACATTCTCTTCCTGGGTGTCCATTTCCAAGACAATGAAAGGACCAGGTCGTCTCCAGCTCAACTTAACAGAGGCCCTCATGCACACCACTTCACCCGGTTGTAGTAGTTGTTCACCTCGGTCTAAACGTCAAACTTTTCCCACTCCTGCTGGGGCCTTCTGCTCATGTACTATGTCCTTGTACACTTGGGTTAGCATGGGATGTACCTTCATGGCCGGGGCACTTTCCCTCTGTACAAGGGGTATCAGGAGTCTTCTGACCAGATCAGTGTTTGTTCTGATGATAAGGAAACTTTTGTGGGCCCCAGGGGGTCGGGGACACACAACTGCCAGGGTGTCGAAAGTCTCCGACTTTCCAGCCACACTTGGGTCAAAGGTGAGTTTTATAGGGATATACCCTTCATAAGGAAAGTTCTGGGTACCTAAACCCCATATCTCCAATTCCTCCAACTTCTGCAGGGGCAGATGCTTGAGATGCTTCATGTAGAAATCTTTGTATAGTAAGGTCACTTGGGCTCCGGTATCCAACAGTGCCTTGGCGCAGATTCCTTCTACCTGGATTGGGATGATCGGAGAGGGTCCCACTAAGTTGCGGGGAAATTCACTCTGAGGGTTCGGCTTCTCCTGCCTACTAGAGTGCATCTTGACTCCTCGTTTCCATGGATGCTTCCTCAACTTCATTCTTCCCCTTTCTCTCAAAACTTTGGGAACTTGGGTTTTGTTGGAGTTGACGACAGTTACAGGGTGCCCAGCTGACTCCTTCACTGGGGCCCTTTAAAGTTTTGACGTTGCACTGCTGTTCTTGGACTTGGGCACACGTTCCTGAGTCTGGTACTCTCTTCAATTTTTCTGTTCCTCCACTGGGCGGATTTGGGGGTCCCGTGGTCAGCAAAGCCATTATTTTCATCAACTGGGTCACCTGAGTCTTAAGAAGCTCAATCTGGGGGTCATCCTCTATCACATTAACTGTTCGGACTCCAACAGTGTGCTTTGGTTCTTGAATGTTCTCCTTCTTCCTTTCTAGGATAGCTTCTTCCTCCCTTATAATTCGAATTAGATCTGGATACTTCAATATGTCAATATGCCTCCATCTTGGCGGGTCCTTAACTGGAGGGTGATGGGGTCCAAAGGCTGTGCACCCCTCAGGACTTGTTTGGCTCGAATCCCATCCACCTTACAAGGGTCTATTCCCTTCTTCAGTAATATCTGGTGAATGACCTTGTCCAGCTGTCTCATATATTCTGATAACTTCTCTCCAGTTTCCTGATAGGTGTGTTCTAATTGGTAAATTAGGTCGGAAACCTTTTCAGTACGTCCAAACACATCTTGCAGGATATCTAAGTAGTCTTGGGCTACACAGTTCTGTTTGCTGAGCTTTAAATTTTGAATGGCCTCGGAAGCAGGCCCCTTGAGACTTTCAGTGATCCGCTGCTTCTTCTGTGTTTCAATTGCAGTCGGTGCTGACTGCGATGGACCCCTGACTCTTGTTAGACTCATCTGAGAGAAGGTGGCAGGATCCTTCCCCTGCTCTCTTGGGTGGGTCAGGTAAAATTTTGTCTTGTCAGCGAGCTCAACACTTTCACCCTTGAAATTTTCCGGAACTCCCTTCCTCCATTCTAATAAGGCATAGGTGCGGCATGTCTCATGATCAGGTCTTACTGCGACCACCTTGGCTCTTTGTCCTGGGGATAGTGTTTTCACCACTTGGTTAATGTGTTCCTTCTCCTAGATATCTCCCCAGAGTTCCATGGCTACGCTAGCTTCTGAGCGGACGCCTTCTGCCTCACACCACTGTGCCGCAGTGAGGGGATCCATTCTAGGGTTATTAAGAGGGTGCTTGGCTTCAAAGTGACAGTGATCCCGGACGAGCCCCCATATGTAGCAATAACTCACGGTGGAGCTGCTGGTTTAAGCGGGCCTGTCCTCTTTGCTCTACACCCTTCTTAAATTGTTCACTCCCCTTGACACAACTGTAGTGCAGTGTTGAAACAATATGACCATTAACTTTAACCCACAATATACACTTACAATTAAAATGGCCTCTACCTGGGTACTGGTAACTCCACCTGTAGGAGAAATGACAACACTGCACATAAACTTCAATAATGACCAAAAGTAACTTCTTTCTTTGAATAAGTAATATATTTATATAAAGAGTTATTTCAATGAATATACTATTACACCAACGTAGTGTGATAGTATAAGAAATGATTATGACAATCAATGACAATCACAGAAATATATATGTAAATATTGGTATGAATCTATACCCGGGAGCTCCCCCTGCTCTAGACCTTAAAGTCACTATACTAAAATGCAGGGCCCTGCAATGAAAAAGGTAGTCCAGACATCTTCAGTCTTCACTAGCTTTTATAATTGTAATCCGCAAAGGGTTCCTCCTGGGTGTTGAGCAGTGTAGTATAACACACTAAAACAATTGTATTCCAATAGAGTGACTAGGTGTCTTTATATGAAGAAACAAACAACTAACATCCGCTCTTGAACACCGAAGTCTATTCGGATATAATGCTCTCCGACTTAACTTGTTCCGTGGGACTAACAGTCCCAGCAACACTATGTACAGTTCTAAAGATGTGTGTGTAATACTCAAATAAACTTCTGGGTGTCAACCCTCTCACCACACAGGATCCAAGCAGGAGGATGTCTCCGGTTCAGCAGTTCTCAGTTCCGTATGGAGGCACCACCACGCCGTCACACTATTCCGTTCACAAACGACCGGGAGTCCTCGGTTACTTCCCCACGGGTCTTCCGGAACAATCACGTCTCTTGTCCAGCTCACTGCGATGCAATGGCAGGATACTACAGCTGCTCTGCTCCTTCGCCAGGTAGGCCGCAACCCTGTGGGACACACACACACCCACAGAGTTCTGCTGGCAGGCCACGCGTCCCAGGCAAAAGAGACCTAAAATGGCCTCTGCTTACCCTTTTATATCCCCCCCACAATGCAGTTCAGTTCTGACTTTGTCCAGAAGCATTGTGGGTGGGTCATAGCTACAGTTCCAAAGTAAACAATGAATCACTTCCGTGCCACTTAATTCTGAGACGTAAACTTATTGTACTTTATCCATTGTCCACAAGATGGCACTAACACAACTATTGTACTGAATAATACACAAAGAGCTAGAAACAACAGTTGTCAGCGCTACATATAGATTCAATATTTAAATAAACATTTTTCCCAAATCCAGTATTACAGCAGGATTTCAACAAAACATAAACACCTTTAGTTCCTTTTATCCCCTGGACCCAAGTGGACCCGAGGGTCTCAGAACAGAACATTTTTACCCAAACACATATTCTGACTTAGAAGTCAGCCTCCCAACTTTGCAAATGTATCTGACCATCAGCAACAAACAAAACATTGATAAATAAACAACACTACATCATTAACACTTTATGGTCGAAATTCTGGGAATTCAAAAAGTAAATATATCCAGGATAGTCACTCTGACTGTTATTCAAACAATCTTTCCCCTCAAATTTTAGCATTTCATGGACTCAAAATATTTGTGTAGTGCCCTGCTCCTGTTGATCAGCGTGCATTCTGGGAGAGGCTACTTAAGTGGCAGATGCCATTTCTTCGCTCTCTTGCCTCCTGGCCCTCCTGGCCTAAGGTATGTGACAATATGCTGGCCCGAGGCTATGTTACTACAAGTAGGCCCAGGAGTCGTCTGGAGCCCATTGGTTCAGAGGTCGTCCTGTGCTGTCTGTCCTGCGGAAAGAAGCCGAGCAATTGAAAGATCCAGGGGAGGACTAATCTTGGAAAGGACTGTGCGAAAGGCTGGTATCTCAAGAAGAACCTGGTGACTCAATTGGAAGATGCATCCTAACCAACCTGCCACACAGTACTGCCGGGTCGACTCAAAGAAACTGGTACTGTGTTTGATGTTAAACTAATATTAAATCCTGTGGCAGAGGATCATTCAAGTACTATTAAATCCTGTGGCAGAGGATTGTGCAACCATTTTGTTCTTCTCAAGTCTGTGGCAGAGACTTTTTGTCCGTGTGCCATTCCGGCTGCTAGGTCAGTGAGAGAGGCCTATCCGGGTGGGCAAGATCTGGTGACTGAAGGTGTGTTTGTCTTCAGGACCTCAAATTCTTCAGTGATCTGCATAAGGTATCTGAACCCTCCCGCAACTCTTCTTCTACCTCTTTAATGCTAATTCTTCAAAAGTTTTGCAATAAAGCATCTGCCTCCCATGCCTTGTTATTGTATTGAATGACCATCTATGGGTGTGCTGGGAAGGCGGGAATAGGGGTGTTAACTGGGCGGCGTGTGTTCACTGAAGGCAGAAATAGAAATGAGAACTAGGCTCATTCTCGTTATGTCACACAGCGAAAAAGCAGCACTGCGCATGCGCAATGCCGCTAAGCCTCAAGGGAATTGTAGTACCTTTGAAGCTGTGACGTAGCTGCAGTGAGCACATTCGAAAACCCGGAAGTTTAGGAGAGAATACAGAGAGGAAAGGAGGAAGTGGTGAAAAAGCATAGTTATCTAACAGGTAACTAAATAATTCGGGCACAAATAACATCTATATTCATGATCTATATAGAATATATTGCCCAAAAAGTTTTTACCTTTACAACCCCTTTAAGTTGCTTCCCTTTTTTTTTCCTAACACCATTGCTCTGGCATAGCGCCTGGAATACATAGCCTGGAACACTTCCTCTTTTTTTTTCTTAACCCAAAAGTAAAAATCAAACCTTTATAAATCCCCAGGTATTGGTATAATTATTCCAATACTGTATCAATTGTATTAACTTAAACACAATTAAAAACATTTTCACAAATAACCATTCTCTTTATCTTGTAACATGTAATGTCCCTGTATAATGCCAAGTTCCCATTTCTTTCATTTCAATATCAACAAATGAGCCCATCAGCCCAAATACCCCTCAAACGTACAATCTATTTTTTTTTCATAATTATTCTTGAACAACATATTTTTTCCTACATAAAACACCACTCTAGGTTATTCTATAAAACCATAATGCCATTTATTGAACACTTCGGAGCCCAGGGCAATTTTATCAATCCAAAATATAGCACATTTGTTGATATTGAAAAATAGCTTCCAAACCTTTAACAATGCGAAGATAGGCAATTGCACAATTAAAAACCATTCCTTAAACTCAGACTCTAACTGAAATAATCAACATACCCCAGCTACAAATTCAAATGTTACTCTTAAAAAATTGTATTTTGCAATTATCTTAAACCTTTTAATATACTTAAATATCTGATCAGATTTCTCCAAAAAAAAAACAAAAAAAATTTGGTACCACCAAATACATGTAATTTAATAGTGACCTCACATTCCCCTTTTATGATTCCAATTGACTCCAATATGATTCCAATATGCATTGGGCATGGGCTTAATAATATGTGCCCAACACATTCCATGAATAGATTAACAGTAATTGCAACCTTTTAACAATAAACATGTAATAACATACTTTAAATCTATACAGTTAACTTCTCTGAACTAAACCCCTCTAAACTTTCACTCTCCATTCCAGCAAGTCTCCCGGACTCGCTGAATATGGAATGCAAATATAGCAATATGCATTCTCAAATAATAGAGAGTGAAGTGCACCCATAAAACAAAATTTATAAGCATTAATTCTATCATATCTACTTCTGATCCAGGATCAGCCATAGACACGACGCTCCTAAGATTCAGGGTGTGAGCTCTATCTGATTTGGGAGTGACAAGCATTTTTAATATATACACTTAACTTCTAAGAGCCTTATATTCTGACTGAGCTCTCTGTTTGTACTCTTGTATTTTCTGTACAAGAGGAGAACTCTTATGCCCCGTACACACGGTCGGATTTTCCGACGGAAAATGTGTGATAGGACCTTGTTGTTGGAAATTCCGACCGTGTGTAGGCTCCATCACACATTTTCCATCGGATTTTCCGACACACAAAGTTTGAGAGCAGGCTATAAAATTTTCCGACAACAAAATCCGTTGTCGGAAATTCCGATCGTGTGTACACAAATCCGACGGACAAAGTGCCACGCATGCTCAGAATAAATAAAGAGATGAAAGCTATTGGCCACTGCCCCGTTTATAGTCCCGACGTACGTGTTTTACGTCACCGCGTTCAGAACGATCGGATTTTCCGACAACTTTGTGTGACCGTGTGTATGCAAGACAAGTTTGAGCCAACATCCGTCGGAAAAAATCCTAGGATTTTGTTGTCGGAATGTCCGAACAAAATCCGACCGCGTGTACGGGGCATTAGTGTGTTCAGAAAGGAGCGACATTGTAGCCACTCTCTGCTGAACCTGTACCCGAGGGGGAGTAAGTTCCACCTCATCATGATCAGGTGTATTTAGTAGACATGTGCGATTAGTTTCGTACGAATCGGAAATTCGTACGAATTTCCGAAAATTCGTACAAATTTCTGAAAATTCGTACTATCGTAAGGATTCGAAATACGAATTTTTATGCATACGAATTTTGTGCGAAATACGAAATTTCGTTTACGAACTTCGGATAAATTTATCATAATGAACTTTCGTTATTGTTACGAAAAGTTAACAAAACTAAAAGTTAAAAACCCAGGAAGTCAGCACAGAACAGGGATGGTGGGAGCCCCTCATAATGATAAATTTATCATAACAAACTTTCGTTATTGTTACGAAAATTTTACGAACCTAATGAAAATTCGTATTTTGTACGAATCCGAATTGAATTTCGGACACGAATTACGAATTAATTTTAATGCGAAACGGAACGAAACAAAACAAATTTATTGACGGCGCACATGTCTAGTATTTAGCAGAAGGTCAGAGTCCAGTTGGGAATAGTCTGATGACTGATAGTGTCCGGAGCTACCTAGTTGTATTACAGGAGCTGATGAAACATGGGCCACAGGAGATGGTGAAGCCTTGGCTTGAATAGCCTGTGCCTCACCCGGAGGGGCTGTGCATGAACAGCTACCTCAGTAATAAAAAAGCTATGGAATTGTTTTTGTCTTACATGAACAGCTACCTCAACCTGTGCAGCCAGTGGCGCAGCAGCTGGGGGTGACGGGAGTTACATGACCTCATTATATCATCCATATCATCTTTTTTAGACAAGCTGGGATACAATGGCGTGTAAGGGGGTGGTTGTCTAAAAAGGACTGTTAGTGCTAAATGTAGACATGGAAACAGGAGGTGCAGAAGGCACACTCGGATTAGTAATATACCGTGGTGCATAAGCCATCCAGTTTGCGCCACCCCCCTCTCATGTAGTCCACATCCCATCCAGGATCGGGTCCTAAATAAGAAAACACATCCCTCTCTCCCAAACATAACCCTCTAAGCATGTTCATGTGAAACTCATCATTTGCCCCATCCCGGGAAAAAGGATCAGACGAATGGATATTTTCTGAGTAACCCGCGAGCATGTCCACAAAAAGATTAATGTAAAAATATGTACCTCTGTGTATTGTGCTAAACAATCATTTGGATAGGAGAAAACAAATAGTAACTTGTCCTTGTCCAAATCCCCGATTCAATCCTCTTAAAGCACCACACGCAGATGAGTACCCTAATTCTGTCCTTATCACCTGCCCACTTTGGTAACGCTCTCCGTCTTGGCAGGATTAAAGGACATATATCAACTACTTAACAATCCATTTGCATTCAGAAGAAAAAAACTACTTATGCTCTAAATTGGAATTCCATGACAAGACAAAAATTCCCCTGCACATAAAATTAAGCATTTCTCTCTGAGCAGGTGGAAATGAATTTCCTATACTAACAACAACTTTCCCTTACCTAATAACCAGTAATTCACCAGTAGTTCACGAGCTTCAAAAAATGCTACCAGTGATACCACTTGTGTGTGGATATTAATACATGGGCTTACACATAACTCAACATTTTTCAATATCTACTGCATAGATTGAGACAGACTGCAAAAAAAAATATGAACTTCCTCGTATTAAACTGAAACTTTCCAAGTCAGTGTAGCTTCAAGTGCTGAACACCTTAGATCTTGACTGTCCTTGACGATCATTCCTGATTCTACCTTAGTTCAAATACAACATAATCATCAAAGAATGGATATCGATGAACATCTGTGTAGCTACAACAAACATGGACATTTTTTTCCAGGAGTGGTACACTTCGCCATTAATGTTATTCCCCTTTAAATTTAAACTTCATGCCCAGTAATGTCACCTCCTGTAAGAGAAGTCTGGTTAACAGACGCGCAGGCTGGTGTGCACAAAGAAAAATATGTATTGACGCATGCGTGAGTGTGCACAGGAGCAAACAGGTGCACGCGCACGCACACGTGCATGTACTGGCGCCAGAAAGCCTATTTAATCTGAGCAATGAAACATACACATTGCTGAGTGGTCTTTCAGGTTGTTCCTGTTAACCTGTGCCTTGATCTGTTCCAGTTACCTGTGTTTGAACCGGCTTCACCTGTACCTTCCTTTGGACTTCCGCCTGTCTACCTGTGACCTTGGCTTGTGTTTGACTCTGCTCCTGTCTTATGCTCCTGTACCTCGCTGCCCGATTGTGTACCGAACCCAGCCTGTATCCTGTCTTAGCTTCAGCCTCACGTTCCTGTACCTGCTCTACCCGGCTGTTGATGACCCCCTGGCTTATGTTCCGGCAAAGCTTCTGCCTGCTGATCCAGCGACACGGAGTTCCAGTTCTCAGTGCCTGTCCAGTGATCTACGGCCATCGGGTTCCTGCCAAGGCTCAGCTGGTGCCACCTGCTGTATCGGCCACTCTATGTCCTTCACTCCCTGTCACCTCTATCAGGGGCGTTGGACAGGAGGTACAAGAAGAAGCCCCTCTACAGCTCGATCTCCACCAGGTACGTGACACTTTCCCCGTTTTTTAAAACTACTTTATTTCTGAGTTTCTTGTCTCTTGAACTTTATGGAACCGACTTGTATAATGAAAACCTTCATCAGATATATCGGTAGCTACCTTCGATAATAGATTTTAACTGCAGACACAGTGTTCCTAAGCTTCAAGATGTGAGCTCTACCTGGCCCCAGGAGGGGTAAGTTCTATTAACTTTTCCACTGTAATCCTGAGATCTTAATGCTCCTTGAGTTTTCTTGGCTGCTGTTTTTTAATTTAATTTAACTTTCATTAATAAATAACTCCTCTTACTTTTCCTTCAAATCTTAACTTACATTGCTCTCTACAATGCAGTTCTCGGGCATGCCACTCTTGGCAACTGTAGGCCATGCCATTATGTTATGTGCAATATCTTACCACCCATGATTTGTATACATCGATATGTATTTTCCATCCAATATGTTACATTCTGTGCATATCCCATTTATGTATATATATGAAATTACCTTTTTGCCACAATTATGTTACGAATAAAAGTCTTTTACCCACACCTCCGCATTCCAACTGCTTCATACAAGGTCCCAATTTCCCTTGATATGTACTCGAATAGGGATGGTGGCACTAACCCGTGCCTCATATAAAGTCCCAAACCTCCCCCTCCTTTACATAACTCCTCTTACTTTTCCTTCAAATCTTAACTTACATTACCCTCTACAATGTAGAATGTTTTCATTAAAAACACCTTTAAACTCACTTACTTTATCCTTATCACAACGTAGGGGGTTTTCAAAACACACAACACAACACATTCTTTTGCAACCTTTAAAATTCTATTCTTTTTTACCTTCAAAGAGTCATCAAAACATGTATTTAAACAATTACACTTTTTGCAAGAAATTTAGGCACTTATAAACAAATATTAATAAAGGGGAGACCTCATATACCTCATATAATATTGCACTGTAACCTCGACTGGTCCATTTCTTTCATTTCCATCGCCAAAATACCCTTTGACCCATATGCTAACAACAATAACATTTTCCTTAATTTCTTTAGTCTTTTTAACACCTTAAAGCGGAGTTCCACCCAAAAATGAAACTTCCGCTTTAAGGGAAGGTGAACCCCTGACATGCCACATTTGGCATGTCATTTTTTTTGGGGGGGGGGGCGGAAACCCTCTTTTTAGAGGGTTCCAGCTCCCACTTCCTCCCGGGGCTCCTCGGCGCCGGAAGTAAGTTCACCTCTCCCCCCTCCCTCTTGGAAATCATCTGGGACACGTCACAGGTCCCAGATGATTGCCCAGCCAGTCGCAGCGCGCTGCGTGGCTCGCACATGCGCAGGGCATGCATGGCTGTGAAGCCACAGCCGGGCGCCCACAGTGACAATGCCGGTGCCGCAGAGAGGAGGGGGAGAGGAGCGGGGCTTCGTTTCCCTGCATTGCTGGACCCTGGGACAGATAAGTGTCTGATCATTAAAAGTTGGCAGCTGCAGTATTTGTAAAAGCTAGGAATCAACCAACTCTGTCACCGAAGTGGCCTGCACCCTCCCCAACAAAAAATACTCAAGAAAAAAACAATTCTCCTCTTCCAATCCAAGTCCTTATCAAATTTAACTTATACTAAAAAAAAATATCTAATTACCTGAGTATTTTGAAATTTTGATCACTAGTCCAGACTATCATCTTATTATTTATTATTATTATTATTATATAATTTTAATTACCTTCCAACGGCCGATTGCGTTGCTTTCACACCCAAATATATCTCTATGCATAGGGGACACAATGATTGACACAAGACAGGTTGCTCTACAATACACTGTTCCCATTTAATTTATTATCCCTGAAGGGGGGTTAAGTAAGAATGAAAGATGGGCGTTACCAACCAAATTCCACCAATAAGGGTACATACATGTTCAAATTACATCAACCAATCACAATGTTACAATATCAAAAAGGGTCTGGGTCATCAGAAAGGTAGAGAGAAGATCAGGAACAGAGTATTTACCGTATGGAGGGTCATGTTAGAAGGTATGATATCACATTGGGGTGTGGGTGTAATTAGAAAACTAGAGAGAAAGTCAGGAAGCAGAATATTTTCTACCTAATGAAGTGTTATCTTGTAGGGTGTGATATTGTGGTGGTCGGTGTAATCTGAACAGAAGATAGAAGGGCAGGAGCAGAATATTTTCCATAATATGGAGGATTATGTTAAAGGTGTGATATCACATTAGTGGGGGGGCATAATCAGAAAGATAGAGTAAAGGTCAGGAGCAGAGTACTTTCTATCTTATGGAGGGTCGTGTTGGAGGATGTGATATCACATTGGTGGGGGGTAATTATAAGGATAAAGAGAAGGTCAGGAGCAGAGTATATTTTATCTTTGGAGGGTCAGGTTGGAGGATGTGATATCACATTGGTGGGGGGTAATTATAAGGATAAAGAGAAGGTCAGGAGCAGAGTACTTTCTATCTTATGGAGGGTCGTGTTGGAGGATGTGATATCACATTGGTGGGGGGTAATTATAAGGATAAAGAGAAGGTCAGGAGCAGAGTATATTTTATCTTTGGAGGGTCAGGTTGGAGGATGTGATATCACATTGGTGGGGGGTAATTATAAGGATAAAGAGAAGGTCAGGAGCAGAGTACTTTCTATCTTATGGAGGGTCGTGTTGGAGGATGTGATATCACATTGGTGGGGGGTAATTATAAGGATTAAGAGAAGGTCAGGAGCAGAGTATATTCTATCTTTGGAGGGTCAGGTTGGAAGATAGGTTGGTGTAATGAAAAAGAGCAGAAACAAGGTTAGGGGTAGAGTATTTTCTACTTTACGGAGGGTTGTGTTGGAGGTGTGATATGACATTGATGGGAGTGATCAGAAAGGTAGAGAGAAGGCCAGGAGAAGAGTATTTTCTACCTTATGGAGGATGTGATGTCACATTGGGGTGGGGGGGTATTTAGAATACTAGAGACAAAGTCAGAAGCAGAGTATTTTCTACTTAAATTAATGTTATGTTGTAGGGTGTGATATCCTGATGGTCAGTGTAATCAGAAGATAGAAGGCCAGGAGCAGAATATTTTCCATCTAATGGACGGTTATGTTGTAGGGTGTGATACCCCATTGGTGAGGGGTATAATCAGAAAGATAGGGTAAAGGTCAGGAGCAGAGTATTTTCTCTCCTATGGAGGGTCATATTGGAGCTGTGATATCACATTGATGGGGGTTAGCAGAAAAATAGAGTAAAGGTCAGAAGCAGAGTATTTTCCATCTTATGGAAGGTCATGTTAGAGGTGTGATATCACATTGGTGGGGGGGTATAATCGTAAAGATAGAGTAAAGCCTCGTACACACGATCAGATTTTCTGCAGACATAACCTTGGACTTTTGTCCGAAGGCGTGTGCCTGGATTTTGTCTTGCATACAAACAGCAAGGAATTGTCGGCCAACAAACACGAACGTAGTGACGTCCTACGTATTTTTTCAGCTCTTTAGCGCCACCCTTTGGGCTCTTTCTGCTAATTTCATGTTAGTAGGAGTTTGGTGAGAGTTGATTCTCACTGTTCATTTCATGCTTTTCATTTCGTGCTTTTCAGTTTGCGCTTTTCATTTCGTGAGTTTAGTTTAGTTTAATTTCTGAATGGCCATTCGTCAACCAGCCATGTTGCGGAATCGGAGGAGATAACGTGTTATTATTGGCCTTGGAGTTATTGCTTTGACCCAAGTCCAGTCCAGGAACAGGATGAGGAGGTTTTCTTGGACCAAAATTTGGTTGCTTTATTAATGGTGACCAATGATGTCATATGCTTTTGCTGCGGGAGCTCCAGGAGAATAATCCAGATGATTTTCGGAATTATCTCGGGATGACGGACCCCTGTTTTTACCAACTCTTGGCATTGCTGACCCCCTATATTAAGAAGAAGGAAACATGCATGAGGCTTTTATTTTATTTTGGTTACATAGTTACATAGTAGGTGAGGTTGAAAAAAGACACAAGTCCATCAAGTCCAACCTATGTGTGTGATTATGTGTCAGTATTACATTACATATCCCTGTATATTGCGGTCATTCAGGTGATTATCTAATAGTTTCTTGAAGCTATCAATGCCCCCCGCTGAGACCACCGCCTGTGGAAGGGAATTCCACATCCTTGCCGCTCTTACAGTAAAGAACCCTCTACGTAGTTTAAGGTTAAACCTCTTTTCTTCTAATTGTAATGAGTGGCCACGAGTCTATTAAACTCTCTTCTGCGAAAAAGTTTTATCCCTATTGTGGGGTCACCAGTACAGTATTTGTAAATTGAAATCATATCCCCTCTCAAGCGTCTCTTCTCCAGAGAGAATAAGTTCAGTGCTCGCAACCTTTCCTCATAACTAAGATCCTCCAGACCCTTTATTAGCTTTGTTGCCCTTCTTTGTACTCGCTCCATTTCCAGTACGTCCCTCCTGAGGACTGGTGCCCAGAACTGGACAGCATACTCCAGGTGCGGGCGGACCAGAGTCTTGTAGAGCGGGAGAATTATCGTTTTATCTCTGCAGTTGATCCCCCTTTTAATGCATGCCAATATTCTGTTTGCTTTATTAGCAGCAGCTTGGCATTGCATGTCATTGCTGAGCCTATCATCTACTAGGACCCCCAGGTCCTTTTCCATCCTAGATTCCCCCAGAGGTTCTCCCCCCAGTGTATAGATTGCATTCATATTTTTGCCACCCAAATGCATTATTTTACATTTTTCTACATTGAACCTCATTTGCCATGTAGTCGCCCACCCCATTAGTTTGTTCAGATCTTTTTGCAAGATTTCCACATCCTGCGGAGAAGTTATTGCCCTGCTTAGCTTAGTATCGTCTGCAAATACAGAGATTGAACTGTTTATCCCATCCTCCAGATCGTTTATAAACAAATTAAATAGGATTGGTCCCAGCACAGAACCCTGGGGAACCCCACTACCCACCCCTGACTATTCTGAGTACTCCCCATTTATCACCACCCTCTGAACACGCCCTTGTAGCCAGTTTTCAATCCATGTACTCACCCTATGGTCCATGCCAACGCACCTTATTTTGTACAGTAAACGTTTATGGGGAACTGTGTCAAATGCTTTTGCAAAATCCAGATACACCACGTCTACGGGCCTTGCTTTATCTAGATGGCAACTCACCTCCTCATAGAAGGTTAATAGATTGGTTTGGCAAGAAAGATTCTTCATGAATCCATGCTGATTACTGCTAATGATATCATTCTTATTACTAAAATCTTGTATATAATCCCTTATCATCCCCTTCAAGAGTTTACATACTATTGATGTTAGGCTAACTGGTCTGTAATTCCCAGGGATGTTTTTTGGGCCCTTTTTAAATATTGGTGCTACATTGGCTTTCCTCCAATCAGCTGGTACCATTCCAGTCAATAGACTGTCTGTAAAAATTAGGAACAACGGTCTGGCAATCACCTGACTGAGTTCCCTAAGTACCCTCGGATGCAAGCCATCTGGTCCCGGTGATTTATTAATGTTAAGTTTCTCAAGTCTAATTTTAATTCCGTCCTCTGTTAACCATGTAGGTGCTTCCTGTGTTGTGTCATGAGGATAAACACTGCAGTTTTGGTTACTGAAGCCCCCCGATTCACTCGTGAAGACTGAGGAGAAGAATAAATTCAATACCTTTGCCATCTCCCCATCCTTTGTAACCAGATGTCCTTCCTCATTCTTTATGGGGCCAATATGGTCTGTCCTCCCTTTTTTACTGTTTACATACTTAAAGAATTTCTTGGGATTTTTTTTGCTCTCCTCCGCTATGTGTCTTTCATGTTCTATCTTAGCCAACCTAATTGCACCCTTACATTTCTTATTGCATTCTTTATAAATTCTGAATGCTGTGGATGATCCCTCAACCTTGTATTTTTTGAAGGCCTTCTCCTTTGCTTTTATATGCATTTTTACATTGGAGCTAAGCCATCCAGGATGTTTGTTCGCTCTTTTAAATTTATTACCCAATGGGATACATTGGCTAATGCCCTTATTTAATATGCTCTTAAAGCAAACCCATCTCTCCTCCGTATTCTTTGTTCCTAATATTTTATCCCAATTCATGCCTTTTAGCAAGGTTTGTAGTTTAGTGAAGTTGGCTCTTTTGAAATTCATTGTCTTTGTGTTCCCTTCATGTCTCCTATTTGTGTGATTTATACTGAAACGAATTGACCTGTGATCGCTGTTACCTAAATTGCCCGTATTTCCGTATTTCCACATCTGTGATCAGGTCTGTATTGTTGGTAATCAGTAGATCTAGTAATGTTTTATTTCTAGTTGGTGCATCTACCATCTGACCCATAAAATTGTCCTGCAAGACACTAAGGAACTGGCGAGCCTTAAATGAATGCGCGGTTCCCTCCGCCCAGTCTATGTCTGGATAATTAAAATCCCCCATTATGATAACACTTCCCATCCTTGCTGCTAATCCAATTTGTGATAGGAGATCCGTCTCCACTTCCTCCCTCAGGTTAGGGGGCCTATAGCATACTCCCAGTATTATTTTCCCCTTAGCTTCATCCCTTTGGAGCTCTACCCATAAAGATTCCACCTCCTCCCTAGCCCCCTCAGTGATGTCATCTCTCACATTCACTTGTACATTATTCTTGATATATAGGCATACCCCTCCCCCTTTTTTACCCTCTCTGTCCTTGCGGTATAGGGTATACCCTTGAATGTTTGCCAGCCAATCATGAGAGCTGTTGAACCAGGTCTCTGAAATTCCCACAAAATCCAAATCCTCCTTGTACAACAGTATCTCTAGTTCACCCATCTTGTCCGCCAGGCTCCTGGCATTGGTGAACATGCCACATAGTTTAGACCGGTCGCATATTGTCCTCGTATTGGGTGTTTCAAGATTGCAACTTGGACTTGCTACTATACTCACCTTGTGTTTTTGTGCTTTGGTTAACCTACCACTAATGCCCCCAATACTACCCTCTGGAATATCTTCCACGCTGGCTATCACTGTCTCTGGACCCTCCCCCCCATCGCCTAGTTTAAAAACCCCTCTAACTTTTTGGCCATCTTCATTCCCAGCAGATCGGCACCCTCCTCATTTAGGTGCAGTCCGTCCCTTCTATAGTACCGGTTACCAGTACCAGTCCTCCAGGAACCCAAACCCCTCCTTACTACACCAGCTCTTCAGCCACTTGTTTACTTCCCTAATCTCCCTCTGCCTCTCTGGTGTGGCTCGATGTACCGGTAGTATTCCTGAGAACACTACCTTGGAGGTCCTTTTCCTCAATTTAGCTCCTAAGTCCCTAAAATCGTTCTTTAGGACACTCCATCTGCCTCTGACTTTGTCATTGGTGCCAACGTGCACCATGACAGCCGGGTCTTCCCCAGCCCCTCCCAGTAATCTGTCCACAAGATCCGTGATGTGCCGAACCCGAGCGCCCGGTAGACAACATACTGTTCGGCGCTTCAGGTCTTGGTTACAGATTGCCCTCTCTGTCCTTCTAAGAATTGAGTCCCCTACCACCAGAATCTGTCTTTCCTTTCCCTTTGCTGCCCCCCCACTCTCACTGGAGGAGTTCTTCCCCTGGCAGCTAGGAGAGTCCCTCATCTCCAGCAGTGCTGGTCCCTGACTGGTTACACCAATGTCACTCAATGGAGCGTACTTATTGGGATGCTCCAGTCCTGGATCGGCCTCCCTGGCACTTCCCCCTCTACCCCTCCTGACTGTCACCCATCTACTCTTTGCTAGTGCCAGCACCTCTTTGTCTCCACCCGCCTCTGTGCTGGCCCCTGCCGGCACCTGCCGTGTATGTTCCTGGCTCACCTTTAGTATGGAGGGACTTCTCAGTGCTGACAGTTGCTTCCCCAGATTCAGAACCTGGGCTTCCAGGGAAACAATGTGCTTACATTTTGCACAGCAGTATTCGCCCTCGATCGGATGATCAAGGAACGCATACATGCAGCAAGATGTACAAAGAGTCGCCTCTCCACACCCGCCGGGCATCGTACCTATTAAATTTGGTGAGGATTTGAGGATTTTACCCTGTCCAAATTACCTAACAACTAGCTGGTTGAATAATAATGATTTGATTTGGTATATTTTCTATATTTTTGGATGCATAGAATGAACTTTTTGGTTAAGTTTCTGTTTGTTTTCTTTTTTTAGTGCACAATAAAACAATTGTGTAGAATAATACTTGGCTGTGTGTTTTACTTCAAATGACAGTTTGGGAGTCGGCAGTTACATTTAAAAAAATACAAAGTAAAATTGACAAGGGACACGAACATAGTTGTACCTTTGATCTTAAAAACTACGGGATAATGGTGTTGTGGTAACTTGCACAAATAAAAATAGAAAAAAAAAGCATAATAATATTATTCTTGATATCACTAGGAAAAAAAGCCTTTGAAAATTTGTTTGTAATAACTCCATCAGTATCACCAGCAAAGCAGCTTCATTATTATCCCATTAACCACTTCAGCCCCGGAAGGATTTACCCCCTTCCTGACCAGAGCACTTTTTACAATTTGGCACTGCGTCGCTTTAACTGCTAATTGCGCGGTCATGCAATGCTGTAACCAAACGAAATTTGCGTCCTTTTCTTCCCACAAATAGAGCTTTCTTTTGATGGTATTTGATCACCTCTGCCGTTTTTATTTTTTGCGCTATACACGGAAAAAGACCGAAAATTTTGAAAAAAAATGATATTTTCTACTTTTTGTTCTAAAAAAAATCCAATAAACTCAATTTTAGTCATACATTTAGGCCAAAATGTATTTGGCCACATGTCTTTGGTAAAAAAAATGTCAATAAGTGTATATTTATTGGTTTGCGCAAAAGTTATAGCGCCTACAAACTAGGGTACATTTTCTGGAATTTACACAGTCTTTAATTTATGACTGCCTATGTCATTTCTTGAGGTGCTAAAATGACAGGGCAGTACAAAACCCCCACAAATGACCCCATTTTGGAAAGTAGACACCCCAAGGAAATTGCTGAGAGGCATGTTGAGCCCATTGAATATTCATTTTTTTTGTCCCAAGTGATTGAATAATGAAAAAAAAAAAAAAAAAAAAAAAATTACAAAAAGTTGTCACTAAATGATATATTGCTCACACAGGCCATGGGCCTATGTGGAATTGCACCCCAAAATACATTTAGCTGCTTCTCCTGAGTATGGGGATACCACATGTGTGGGACTTTTTGGGAGCCTAGCCGCATACGGGGCCCCGAAAACCAATCACTGCCTTCAGGATTTCTAAGGGCGTACATTTTTGATTTTACTCCTCACTACCTATCACAGTTTTGAAGGCCATAAAATGCCCAGATGGCACAAACCCCCCCCCAAATGACCCCATTTTGGAAAGTAGACACCCCAAGCTATTTGCTGAGAGGCATGTTGAGTCCATGGAATATTTTATATTTTGACACAAGTTGCGGGAAAGTGACAATTTATTTTTTTTTTTTTTTTGCACAAAGTTGTCACTAAATGATATATTGCTCACACAGGTCATGGGCATATGTGGAATTGCACCCCAAAATACATTCTGCTGCTTCTCTTGAGTACGGGGATACCACATGTGTGGGACTTTTTAGGAGCCTAGCCGCGTACGGGGCCCCGAAAACCAATCACCGCCTTCAGGATTTCTAAGGGTGTACATTTTTGATTTCACTCTTCACTGCCTATCACAGTTTCGGAGGCCATGGAATGCCCAGGTGGCACAAAACCCCCCCAAATGACCCCATTTTGGAAAGTAGACACCCCAAGCTATTTGCTGAGAGGCATGGTGAGTATTTTGCAGCTCTCATTTGTTTTTGAAAATGAAGAAAGACAAAAAAAAAAATTTTTTTTTTCTTTTTTTTAATTTTCAAAACTTTGTGACAAAAAGTGGTCTGCAAAATACTCACTATACCTCTCAGCAAATAGCTTGGGGTGTCTACTTTCCAAAATGGGGTCATTTGGGGGGGGTTTGTGCCACCTGGGCATTCCATGGCCTCCGAGACTGTGATAGGCAGTGAAGAGTGAAATCAAAAATTTACGGCCTTAGAAAGCCTGAAGGCGGTGCTTGGTTTTCGGGGTCCCATACGTGGCTAGGCTCCCAAAAAGTCTCACACATGTGGTATCCCCGTACTCAGGAGAAGCAACAGAATGTATTTTGGGGTGTAATTTCACATATTCCCATGGCATGTTTGAGCAATATATCATTTAGTGACAACTTTGTGCAAAAAAAAAAAAAAATAATAATAATTTGTCTCTTTCCCGCAACTTGTGTCACAATATAAAATATTCCATGGACTCGACATGCCTCTCAGCAAATAGCTTGGGGTGTCTACTTTCCAAAATGGGGTCATTTGGGGGGGTTTGAACTGTCCTGGCATTTTATGCACAACATTTAGAAGCTTATGTCACACATCACCCACTCTTCTAACCACTTGAAGACAAAGCCCTTTCTGACACTTTTTGATTACATGAAAAAATTATTTTTTTTTGCAAGAAAATTACTTTGAACCCCCACACATTATATATTTTTTTAAAGCAAATGCCCTACAGATTAAAATGGTGGGTGTTTAATTTTTTTTTTTCACACAGTATTTGCGCAGCGATTTTTCAAACGCATTTTTTGGGGAAAAAACACACTTTTTTACATTTTAATGCACTAAAACACACTATATTGCCCAAATGTTTGATGAAATAAAAAAGATGATCTTAGGCCGAGTACATGGATACCAAACATGACATGCTTTACAATTGCGCACAAACGTGCAGTGACAACAAAATAAATACATTTTTAAAAGCCTTTAAAAGCCTTTACAGGTTACCACTTTAGATTTACAGAGGAGGTCTACTGCTAAAATTACTGCCCTCGATCTGACCGTCGCGGTGATACCTCACATGCATGGTGCAATTGCTGTTTACATTTGACGCCAGACCGACGCTTGCGTTCGCCTTAGCGCGAGAGCAGGGGGGACAGGGGTGCTTTTTTTTTTTTTTTTTTTTTTCTTTATTATTTTTTTGCTTTTTTATCTTATTTTAAAACTGTTCCTTTCATTTTTTTTTTTTTTTAATCATTTTTATTGTTATCTCAGGGAATGTAAATATCCCCTATGATAGCAATAGGTAGTGACAGGTACTCTTTTTTGAAAAAATTGGGGTCTATTAGACCCTAGATTTCTCCTCTGCCCTCAAAGCATCTGACCACACCAAGATCGGTGTGATAAAATGCTTCCCCAATTTCCCAATGGCGCTATTTACATCCGGCGAAATCTAAGTCATAAAATGCTCGTAGCTTCCAGTTTCTTAGGCCATAGAGATGTTTGGAGCCACTCTGGTCTCTGATCAGGTCTATGGTCAGCTGGCTGAATCACCGGCTGCATTCTCAGGTTCCCTGTTGAGACAGGAGAGCCAGAGAAAAACACGGAAGACGGTGGGGGGGGGGGGGCATTCTCTCCCACTGCTTGTAAAAGCAGTCTAGAGGCTAATTAGCCGCTAGGATTGCTTCTACATGAAAGCCGACTGCTGGCTGAAAAGAATGATACCAAGATGATACCTAAACCTGCAGGCATCATTCTGGTATAACCACTCAAAGTCGTGAATGCTGTACCTGAAGACAAAAATATGGTTAACAATAAAGCACAGTAAACGGTAAAGTATAAAAAATTGCAGACCTGAAAAGCAAACATGATAAAACATAATAACAATAAAACATTGCAGAATAGAATACAGTAAAAAAGAGCAGAACAATAGAGAGAATAGAGAGAGAGAGAATAGAGAGAGAACAATAAAACGACAACTATTATTTTTTATTTTATATTTTTGTTTGTTTTTTTTTTTTTTTTTTTTTACACTTTTTTTGTAACTGTAACTTTTATAACTGTAACCGGTTCCAGGTTCGGGTCTCTCAAAATGCGATGGCATCTTGGGAGACCCTGTGAAAGTGTGTCCTAGTCTGTGCAATGCTGTACCCTACGCTAATACTCAACTAGTGAATGGTAGCGTTCAAAACATTCACCAATGCAAAGACCAGGATTGTCAGGACAGGAGGGACAATAATAGCGGGTGTCACGCCTATATCCGCGCTTGCTGCAGACACAACATCTTTTTTGGGGGGGTTCGTCGGGTAGGGGTACTCGGGAGGACATAAAAATGCCTCTCATGCAGCCGACTGCATTTGGTTGGGGATGTGAATGGGGGAAGTACGGGCGCTGCAGAAGTGGTGGGTTCCCAATTAGGATTGGCGAATGCAGCAGGAAGGGCACTATGGGCACGACGGGCCTGTGTTTGTCTTCTTGGTGGCAGCGGGACACTACTTGTGCTTGCCACCTCACCAGCTTGAACTGCACTTATGGGACTCGCCACGTCACCAAGTGTTACTGCAGTGCTGGTTTGACTACGACCGGGGTGTACTAGGCCGCTGGCGCTTGCCAGTTCACCAAAACGCTACCAAAAAAACTGTTAACGATCGCAGGGATCAGGCCTGACTCTGCGAACGCTGCAGTTATGCATTTAGTGTTTTGTAAGTGACAGTGATCGATCGATACTGCACTTGGGTGGGCTGGGCTGGGCCGGGCGGAGGGGCAAAACGCAGGTGCTAGCAGGTATCTGGGCTGATCCCGCTAACACTGCGTTTTTGGGAACCCTAAACTGCTGGGGACGCCAGTATAGATCTGATCGGATCAGATATTGATCCGTTCAGATACTATACCACTAAGGGAGGTGTACAGTGCGTGCGTGGGTGTTAGCGGTACTGGCACTAACCTGACGCTGCCTGGGGCTGGTGCTTGCCAGTTCACCAAAACGCTACAAAAAAAACTGTTAGCGATCGCAGGGATCAGGCCTGACTCTGCGAACGCTGCAGTTATGCGTTTAGTGTTTTGTAAGTGACAGTGATCGATCGATACTGCACTTGGGTGGGCTGGGCTGGGCCGGGCGGAGGGGTAAAACGCAGGTGCTAGCAGGTATCTGGGTTGATCCCGCTAACACTGCGTTTTTGGGAACCCTAAACTGCTGGGGACGCTAGTATAGATCTGATCGGATCGGATCAGATATTGATGCGTTCAGATACTATACCACTAAGGGAGGTGTACAGTGCGTGCGTGGGTGTTAGCGGTACTGGCACTAACCTGACGCTGCCTGGGGCTGGTGCTTGCCATTTCACCAAAATGCTACCAAAAAAACTGTTAGCGATCGCAGGGATCAGGCCTGACTCTGCGAACGCTGCAGTTATGCGTTTAGTGTTTTGTAAGTGACAGTGATCGATCGATACTGCACTTGGGTGGGCTGGGCCGAGCTGGGCGGAGGGGCAAAACGCAGGTGCTAGCAGGTATCTGGGCTGATCCCGCTAACACTGTGTTTTTGGGAACCCTAAACTGCTGGGGACGCTAGTATAGATCTGATCGGATCAGATATTGATGCGATCAGATACTATACCACTAAGGGAGGCGTATGCTGCGTGCGTGGGTGTTAGCGGTACTGGCGCTAATCTGACGCTGCCTGAGGCGACGCATATCACCGCCGGACGATCAGGGGGCTAAATCTTTATTCGGTAATAAACGGCGGGTTCCCTGACACTATAAAAAATAAACAAACTAACCAGCGTCACCCGTAACGGTTATACAGTGATCAGTGGTGAAAGGGTTAACTAGGGGGCAATCAAGGGGTTAAAACATTTATTAGATAGTATATGGGGGTCCATGTCGCTATAAAACTCTGACGGCGAACCTAAATATTTACGTCCCTAACTAGCATCACCAGCGACACTAATACAGCGATCAGAAAAATGATCGCTTAGCGACACTGGTGACAGGGGGTGATCAAGGGGTTAAAACTTTATTAGGGGGGGTTAGGGGGGTACCCTAGACCTACAGGGGGCCTAACACTCACTGCCCTGACACTGTAACTGTCACAAACTGACACCAATACAGTAATCAGAAAAAAAAAAAAAAAAAAAAAAAAAAAACTGCTGGTGTCAGTTTGTGACAGGGGGGGGGGGGTGATTGGGGGGGGATCGGGGGGCGATCGGGGGGGGGATCGGGGTGTTTAGTGTGCCTGGCATGTTCTACTGTGTGTAGTGTGTTTGGTGCACTTACATTGCAGTCTTCTCTCCTCGGCCCGGAACGGAAAATACCGAGCCGAGGAGAGATGACATCATTTCCTCTGCCTCTGTGTACAATACAGAGGCAGGGAAATGATCCCATTGGCTGAGAGCGATCGCGAGGGGGGGGCCACGAATGGATGGCCTCCCCCTCACCTCCGATCGCCGGGGGAGATTTGCCGACCGCCGCAGGCACCGGGGGGGGGTCCGATCGGACCCCCCACCCGCGGGCAGGCAAGGACGTACATATACGTCCTTTTGCCTGCCCGTGCCGCTCTGTCGACGTATATAGTCGTGCGGCGGTCGGCAAGTGGTTAAAGAAGAAGAGAATTGTGCGCTGCATTTCCAGACTTCATAATTTGCCGCGTCACGAATGTTAATTCTCCATTACGAACGCGAGTTTACAAGACTGACCGCTTCCAGCTCGTCTTTGTTTCCGAGCATGCGTGTTTGTACTTTGGACTTTTGTCCGACGGACTTGTGTACACAGACTCGGAAAATCCGACAACAGACATTTGTCTGCAGAAAATACGACAACAATTGTCTGATGGAATGTACAAACAGTCAGATTTTCCGCCAACAGCCCGTCATCACACGTTTCCCGTCGGAAAATCCGATCGTGTGTACGAGGCTTAAGGCTTGATTCACACTAATGCGTTTTTTGATGCATTTTGCAGAAATGCAGGGAAATTTTTTCACATGGGTTCCTATGGAACATGTTTACATCAATGCATTTTTGTGCCTCTGTGTTTTCGGAAAGGGCAGGGGACTTTTTTTTCTCGCAAAATGCAGCATTTTGCTTGTAATAGAATTCAATGGACCCGCGTCCAAAACACAAGTACCACATTTTTACTGTGATTTTGCTGCGATTTGCATTTTTTAATTTCTTTTTTTTTTACACTCTATATAGCTGGTTGCTAATGGAGGGGGCTGGGAAGCTGGCCGCCGCGTCCTTAACAACCGATGAGTCATTAGCTGTCAGCTGGCTTCAATGTAAAAAATAAAAATGCCGGCTAAGGCCCTTGGGTCTAGTATGGATTCGGAAGGGACCCCCATGCCAAAATTTAAGAAAAAAATGGCTTGGGGGTCCCCCCAAAATCCATACCAGACCCTTAACCGAGCATGCAGCCTGGCAGGTCAGGAAAGGGAGGGGACGAGCGAGCGCCCCCCCCTCCTGAACCATACCAGGCCGCATGCCCTCAACATAGAGGGATGGGTGCTTTGGGGCAGAGGGGGCTCTGTGCCCCCCACCCCAAAGCACCTTGCCCCCATGTTGATGGGGACAAGGGCCTCTTCCCGACAACCCTTGCCCAGTGGTTGTCGGGGTCTGTGGGCGGGGGATGGCTTATCGGAATCTGGAAGCCCCCTTTAACAAGGGGGCCCCCAGATCCCGGCCCACCCCATGTGAATGAGTATGGGGTACCCGCCCACACCATTTTTTTCTCTTGATTTTATTTATTTTATTTATTTATTTAGCTGGCAATTCTTTTTTTTTACATTGAGCAGGAAGCCCGCTGACAACTGATGACTCATCGGTTGTTAAGGACGCGGTGGCCGGCTTCCCGGCCTCCTCCTTGGCAACCGGCTATAAAATAAATTGTAAAAAAAAAAAAAAAACGCAAATCGGTGCAAAATCGCGGTAAAAACGCGCGCCGCAAAAAGCACTGCAGAAATGCTCAACAGCAACATGCATAGATGTGAATTGAGCCTAAAGGTCAGAAGCAGAGTATTTTCTCTCCTATGGAGGGTCACGTTGGAGGAAGTGATATCCCATTGGTGGTGGTGGTGGGGGGGGGTGTAATCAGATAGACAAAGAGAAGGTCAGGAATAGAATAAAGATAACAGGAGTAATGAAATGGAGAAGAATAATCCATGAAGAATGTTTTCCTGCCCCTTTGGTTAAGCAGAGGCAGTGTGTAAAGTGTTGGACGTTTATCTGAGCCGTCGAGATCAGCGGTAAATGTATTTTTCGCTTTGTGTTTCCAGTATGTTTTCATCTCATTGTCTCTATTAGAGCGCTTTGCAAAATGAACCGAATGAAAACAGCAATTTGTGAAATCAGATATTCGTACGCTCCGGGCCGTGGAGCTCACATGGAATAATTTCTCACTTTCTAATGTGCCGTATAAACAATGGCGGCTGATTAAATTTGCCCAGTGAGGAGCAGACAAGTGCGAGTGTGCTAAAATAAAGGCATACAAGCTGCGTGTGTGTATTTAGTGCAATGCTTCTAGTGGACTCCAGTGCTGCTTTTTAGAATAAATTAGTTTTTTTTATTATTTTTTTAAATTAATTTTTAGGTTGTGCTGGGTCATAATTAAATTCCAGGTATGAATTTTGCCTCGCTCTAAGAGACAGCAAGATGGGGCCTAGGCTGCCTAGGGGTTAGCTTTTTTTTCTCCTCGCGCTGTGGGGAAAAAAAAAAACGATCACAGAGCTTTTGTTTTGATCATGTGATCACATGGTAAGGGGCTGGGACCGGCCCCTTACTCGGATCGGTGATCACCCGAATCTCAGTGACTCGGTGATTGCAGGGCGCGTGCACAGGGGAGGCCGTCATATGATGGCCTCCCGGAAATTCAGGTTGGTGCTGTGGCCGTCATTCGGGTATAGCGGCAGCGCGGCGGTTAAAGATGGGAACCTGATCTGCAGTTTTCCCAGAATTATTAAAACCTGATATGGGTATGCAATCTGGAAGCTCAGAGTGATCTTGGATGGGCAGAGCCTTCAACCCTGACTATGGGTACCTTGGGCATGAAGTGGTTAATTCCTGTGAGAGGGATCTGGAACAAAAGGCAATAACAGCAGCCAGCAGGTGTCAATGAGGTGTTGGGTAGAACAACTGAGGGCTGCTGGTCTAGTTGGTGACCTTTTCTGGACCCCTGGAGCAGGTGGGGACTTTAAACCTGCTCCAGGGGTCCAGAAAAAGTCACAAAATAGCCCAGCTTCTCAGCATCTTTCCAAAATCACTGTTCTGTTTTATTTGAGGCAATGGAAGGTCTTTATACCAATAATAACGTAGGTATCACATTAATATTACAATTGTACTTGTATGGTAACAAAGGGCGTAACATAGGCTGGCTAATTCTAATCAGGACTCGAAAGAATGTAAATATGTAATGAAAACTTTTTTTAAGTTTTGGTTCCGAAACTGGGAAAACACCCTCAGAATAGGCACCTCATCCCTAGGGTAATAGTTTAAATGGACATGAAGAAAGGAGGGATTTTCACGGTGCAAATAAATTGGGTATATGAAGAAAACCTTGTAATCTTTCTCTTTTTTTATAAAAAAGAACAATTTTATTGTTTACATTTAAAAAAAGTACAACACACATGTACTATATCGACTACATTCATTTTGACAATACAATTAAAACGAGTTGGTCAAAAATGGGGAACAACAAGTAGGGATATATACTACAGGTTCATGGATAGTAAGTATTGCATAGTAGCCCGACATGTTTCGCATTTGTCGCTTTCTCAAGGGGTATGCAATTTTATAGTGAGTCATCCAATACTTTTAATGATTCTATAAAAAGAAGAAAAAGGTTTTTGTATATGTACATAAACATTTAGCCAGCGTGATATAACATAACAATGAATAGCATAAAAAACACAAAAAAACACAAAAAAAAACAAGGGGGAGACGCGTTGTCACTCTGAGGCATCTATAGAGGCTTACAATGCAATACTTACTATCCATGAACCTGTAGTATATATCCCTACTTGTTGTTCCCCATTTTTGACCACCTCGTTTTAATTGTATTGTCAAAATGAATGTAGTCGATATAGTACATGTGTGTTGTACTTTTTTTAAATGTAAACAATAAAATTGTTCTTTTTTATAAAAAAAGAGAAAGATTACAAGGTTTTCTTCATATACCCAATTTATTTGCACCGTGAAAATCCCTCCTTTCTTCATGTCCATGTAATGAAAACATTATTAGTGCTGTGTGCACAGTGAGTGCCGTGTGCAATACATACCAAATAGAATATAATTTTATACAGAATTTACAATTTCCTTAACTACTTGCCTACCGGGCACTTAAACCCCCTTCCTGCCCAGGCCAGTTTTTATCTTTCAAACGCTGTCGAACTTTGAATGACAATTGCGCGGTCTCACAACACTGTACTCATATGACATTTTTATATATATTTTTTTACACAAATAGAGCTTTCTTTTGGTGGTGTTTAATAACTTCTGGTGTTTTTATTATTTGCTAAAAAAAAAAACAAAAAAAAAAACAGTTTCATAGTTTGTTCTAAAATTTTGAAAACCGGTAATTTTTCTCTTTCATCGATGTGAGCTGATGCGGCTGCACTGATGGGTACTGATGCGGCTGCACTGATGGGCCCTGATGAGGTGGCACTGAGAAGTGGCACTGATGGGTGGCACTGATGGGTGACACTGATGGGCACTGATGGTTGGCATTGATGGGCGGCACTGAAGGGCACTGATAGGTGCCACTGATGGACACTGGTATGCACTGGTAGGTGACACTGATAGGCAGCACTGATCGGTGGCACTGATGACGAGGCACTGATGGGCATTGATTGGCAGCACTGGTGGGCATTGATAGGTGGCACTGGTGGGTACTGATAGGTGACACTGGTGGGCACTGATGGTTGGCATTGATGGGCGGCACTGATAGGTGCCACCGATGTACACTGGTATGCACTGGTAGGTGACACTGATAGGCAGCACTGATCGGTGGCACTGATGATGAGGCACTGATGGGCATTGATTGGCAGCACTGGTGGGCATTGATAGGTGGCACTGGTGGGTACTGATAGGTGGCACTGGTGGGCACTGGCAGGTGGCTCTGGTGGGCACAGACAAAGCAGCGATGGCTCTCTGTGTGAAGGACCGATATCCCTCTGACAGAAGCCAGTGATCTGCGTTTTTTTTTCCCTTAAGCTGGCAGCCTGAGGGAAAAAAAAAAAGAATACTGATCTGTTTACATCATGTGATCTGCTGTCATTGGCTGGCAGCTGATCAGGTGGTAAGGGGCCCGGGATCGGCCCCTTACTCTGATCTGTGATCAGCCGAGTCTCAAAGACTTGGTGATCACAGAGCGTGCCGTGTGCACCCCGCAGGGAACGAGCTGACAGCGCATGCTCGGGTGGATGTCTATTGACGGCCTCCCGGCAATTAAGGCCCGCGCTGTAGCTATCATTTGGCTATAGCCCGGGCAGGAGGTGGTTAACAGAGGTTAGACAAACCTTTATTTTATAGACACAAGTTGTAACAAAGCTGTGGGCTACTGGGCTATTTTGTGATCTTTTGAAGCAGGTGGGGACTTTAAACCCTGTTGTGGGACAAGTTCATGTTGGCGGTGAGACAAAACTTTGTTTTATAGCAGAGTTTACAGACTGTTTTGTTTGCTTAAAGTGGATGTAAACCCTCACATATACCCAGTGAAGTGAACAGCCTCGGATGAAACAAATTTCCCTACATAGGCTTTGCATGTACAGTGCCTTGAAAAAGTATTCATACCCCTTGAAATTTTCCACTGGTCATGTTACAACCAAAAATGTAAATACCATACCAGTGGTGAGAGCGGAGAATTAGGTTCACATGGGGTGTGAAGGGAGTTGGGGGGAGGGGGGCTTCTAGCAGGCAGTGGGGGAGGGAGGGGTGCACATGAGTGGTTGGGGGGGGGCTGGGAGTACAGGTACAGTGTTGAGGGGGGAGAGGCATGCATGGTGCAGGGAAGAGGTAAGACTCCTGCCGGTATGATAATACCTGCCGGTGACTGGCCTTACGGTTGGACAGACCGGCCGCACAGTGCTGCCAATACTAATAAGTACGGCAGGTCTTAGCAGCTTAATGCTCCGCCTACCCATCCTTGGGAGGAAGTTACAATATGTAACCTATTCCCAGGGCTCTGTGTCAGTGTGCATGGAGAAGAGGGAAGCCCCCAGGTATGGCGATGGCAGGCGCACATGACCAATTTAATTAAAACTAAAAAACAATCAAGAATATATATTGCCATCTAGCTATACCTTGGACACCTGCAGTGCCTTGAAAAAGTATTCATACCCCTTGAAATTTCCCATTTTTTGTTATGTTACAACCAAAAACGTCAATGTATTTTATTGGGATTTTATGTGATAGACCAACACAAAGTGTCACATAATTGTGAAGTGGAAGGAAAATGATAAATGATACAAATAAATATGTGAAAAGTGTGGGGGGAGGGGCATTTGTATGGCGCCCCCCGGAGTCAATACTTTGTAGAACCCCCTTTCTCTACAAGTCTTTTTGGGGATGTCTCTACCAGCTTTGCACATCTAGAGAGGACATTTCTGCCCATTCTTCTTTGTAAAATATCTCAAGCTCTGTCAGATTGGATGGAGAGCGTCTGTGAACAGCAATTTTCAAGTCTTGCCACAGATTCTCAATGTGATTTAGGTCTGGACTGTGACTGGGCCATTCTAACACATGAATATGCTTTGATCTAAACCAGGGGTCTCAATCTGGTGGCCCTCCAGCTGTTGTGGAACTACAAGTCCCAGTATGCCTCTGCCTGTGGGAGTCGTGCTTGTAACTGTCATCCTTGCAATGCTTCATGGGACTTGTAGTTCCGCAACAGCTGGAGGGCCGCCAGTTTGAGACCACTGATCTAAACCATTCCATTGTAGCTCTGGCTGGATGTTTCGGGTCGTTGTCCTGCTGGAAGGTGAACCTCCGCCCCGGTCTCAAGTCTTTTGTAGACTCTAACAGGTTTTCTTCTAAGATTGTCCTGTATTTGTCTCCATCCATCTTCCCATCAACTCTGACCAGCTTCCCTGTCCCTGCTGAAGAAAAGCATCCCCACCACATGATGCTGCCACCACCATGTTTCACGGTAGGGATGGTGTGTTCAGGGTGATGTGCAGTGTTAGTTTTCCCCACACATAGCGTTTTGCTTTTAGGCCAAAATATTGAATTTTGGTATCATCTGACCAGATCACCTTCTTCCACATGTTTGCTGTGTCCTCCACATGGCTTCTCACAAACTACAAACAGGACTTCTTATGACTTTCTTTCACCAATGTCTTTCTTCTTGTCACTCTTCCATAAAGGGCAGATTTGTGGAGAACACGACTAATAGTTGTCCTGTGGACAGATTCTCCCACCTGAGCTGTGGATCTCTGCAGCTCCTCCAGAGTTACCATGGACCTCTTGGTTCTTCTCTGATGAATGCTCTCCTTGCCCGGCCGGTCAGTTTAGGTGGTCGGCCATGTCTTGGTAGGTTTGCAGTTGTGCCATACTCTTTCCATTTTCTGATGATGGATTGAACAGAGCTCCGTGAGATGTTCAAACCTTGGGAGATTTTTTTATAACCTAACCCTGCTTTATACTTCTCCACAACTTTATCCCTGACCCGTCTGGTGTGTTCCTTGGCCTTCATGATGCTGTTTGTTCACTAAGGTTCTCTAACAAAATTCTGAGGGCTTCACAGAACAGCTGCATTTATACTGAGATTAAATGACACACAGGTGGACTCTATTTACTAATTAGGTGACTTCTGATGGCAATTGGTTCCATTAGATTTTAGTTAGGGGTGTCAGAGTAAAGGGGGCTGAATACAAATGCCCCCCCCCACACACACACACACACACTTTTCACATATTTATTTGTATCATTTATCATTTTCCTTCCACTTCACAATTATGTGCCACTTTGTGTTGGTCTATCACATAAAATCCCAATAAAATACATTTACGTTTTTGGTTATAACATGAGAAAATGTGGAAAATTTCAAGGGGTGTGAATACTTTTTCAAGGCACTGTATATCTGCTGTCTTCATCTTTATATATTCTTTAGAAAGTGCACATCGTGTGACAGATTTTCTCTTCCCGTTCAGCATTGGGAGTGGATTATTGGCATACAGCTAAGACAGCTGATTGGAGGAAAGGCACACGCCCCCACTCCCAATTGGCAAAGGAAAGGAAGTAATGTGCTGAGCTCTGCTGTGAGGAGTCAAGCTCTCTGCTAATCTATTTATAGCAACCTCCCACAACACATAAACTTCAGGCTACTTTTTATCTCCCGTCTCGGAGAACTTCTCATTTTTTTATTTTTTTTTGGGGGGGGATATTTATTATAGCAAAAAGGAAAAAAATATTGTTATTTTTTTCAAAATACTCGCTCTTTTTTTGTTTATAGCAAAAAACAAACAAAAAAAAAACTGCAGAGGTGATCAAATACCACCAAAAGAAAGCTCTATCTGTGGGGGAAAAGGACGTCAGTTTTGTTTGGGTAGAACGTCGCGCGACCGCGCAATTGTCAGTTTAAGAGACGCAGTGCCGTATCGCAAAAAAATGTCCTGGTCGTTAAGGGGGAAAGTCCTTCCGGGGCTGAAGCGATTAATTTCACTACAAATTTGTCTAAAAAGATCTAAATCTTGTTAGAATATTTTTTTTTTTTTTTTGCAGCAAAGTTAAATCTTTTCTCTAACAGTCGCCCCTGATTATTTATCGTTACTCTTACTTTGCAGCTTTACAGCTGTGCATATTTATTCATTTTTTTTATTTTCCTGGCGTCTCAGCAGCAGAACAATGGCGCCATTAATAATTGTGACTTTTGTCCTGGCCTTTGCGACTTGCGACGGCTCTCATTTTAATTAATGCTCAGGAGTTTACATTGAACAAATACATTTATCTGAGACGGTGAAACTTATTAGGTTTGGTTATTTGTATTAATTATAGGACAGCGAGGAAGAGAGACATTAAGGACGAGGCTAATTTCTCCGCATGCCTGACCCGGCACTAATGAGCGGCGGATTGTATTGATTTATGGCGTTACGGGAGAGAAGGGGGCCGGCAAACATCACCTGCTCATTCAGAATCGCTACAAACCAGGAATACATTTTGTTACACAATGCCGGAGTTAAAGCAGATGGGAATAGGGCTGCCACCTGTTCCCGGACTCACCCGGACAGTCCGGGTTCTGAATCACGTGTCCCGGGTTTCTATGCCCCTGAAACCCGGACACAATATTCAGACATAATAAATGAAAATAGTCGCGCTAATGAGAAAGTGCACAAAATATTTAAATAAATAAAAAACAAACAAATAAAAGTAAAATGCATTGAGGTATACAGTGGGGCAAAAAAGTATTTAGTCAGCCACCAATTGTGCAAGTTCTCCACTTAAAAAGATGAGAGAGGCCTGTAATTGTCATCATAGGTATACCTCAACTATGAGAGACAAAATGTGGAAACAAATCCAATCACATTGTCTGATTTTTGAAAGAATTTATTTGCAAATTATGGTGGAAAAATAAGTATTTGGTGAATATGAAAAGTTCATCTCAATACTTTGTTATATCTCCTTTGTTGGCAATGACAGAGATCAATCGTTTTCTGTAAGTCTTCACAAGGTTGTCACACACTGTTGCTGGTATGTTGGCCCATTCCTCCATGCAGATCTCCTCTAGAGCAGTGATGTTTTGGGGCTGTCGCTGGGCAACACGGACTTTCAACTCCCTCCAAAGGTTTTCTATGGGGATGAGATCTGGAGACTGGCTAGGCCACTCCAGGACCTTGAAATGCTTCTTACGAAGCCACTCCTTCGGTGTGTTTGGGATCATTGTCATGCTGAAAGACCCGGCCACGTTTCATCTTCAATGCCCTTGCTAGTGGGAGGAGGTTTGCACTCAAAATCTCACGATACATAGCCCCATTCATTCTTTCATGTACACGGATCAGTCGTCCTGTTCCCTTTGCAGAGAAACAGCCCCAAAGCATGATGTTGCCACCCCCATGCTTCACAGTAGGTATGGTGTTCTTTGGTTGCAACTCAGCATTCTCTCTCCTCCAAACACGACGATTTGTGTTTCTACCAAACAGTTCTACTTTGGTTTCATCTGACCATATGACATTCTCCCAATCCTCTTCTGGATCATCCAAATGCTCTCTAGCAAACCTCAGACGGGCCCGGACATGTACAGGCTTAAGCAGGGGGACACGTCTGGCACTGCAGGATCTGAGTCCCTGGCGGCGTAGTGTGTTACTGATGGTAGCCTTTGTTTCCTTGGTCCCAGCTCTCTGCAGGTCATTCACTTGGTCCCCCCCGTGTGGTTCTGGGATTTTTGCTCATCGTTCTTGTGATCATTTTGACCCCATGGGGTGAGATCTTGCGTGGAGCCCCAGATCGAGGGAGATTATCAGTGGTCTTGTATGTCTTCCATTTTCTAATTATTGCTCCCACAGTTGATTTCTTCACACCAAGCTGCTTGCCTATTGCAGATTCAGTCTTCCCAGACTGGTGCAGGTCTACAATTTTGTTTCTGGTGTCCTTCGACAGCTCTTTGGTCTTCACCATAGTGGAGTTTGGAGTGTGACTGTTTGAGGTTGTGGACAGGTGTCTTTTATACTGATAACAGGTGCTATTAATACAGGTAATGAGTGGAGGACAGAGGAGCCTCTTAGAGAAATAGATATGGGTCTGTGAGAGCCAGAAATCTTGCTTGTTTGTAGGAGACCAAATACTTATTTTCCCACCATAATTTGCAAATAAATTCTTTCAAAATCAGACAATGTGATTGTCTGGATTTGTTTCCACATTTTGTCTCTCATAGTTGAGGTCTACCTATGATGACAATTACAGGCCTCTCTCATCTTTTTAAGTGGTAGAACTTGTACAATTGGTGGCTGACTAAATACTTTTGTGCCCCACTGTATTTGAGATATAAATCCTATATAATAAAGATAATGCAATAGTGACACATCCAACAAAGTCTCTGTGAAATGAAAAAAGTGAATACAAGTAATTTTTTAGGATATAGTCTCTCTAAAGATGATAGGTGTATCAGGTTTTGCGGTGTTACAAATCTGAAGAGAGGGGAAAAGAGTTCTCTGAGTTTTCAACCGCCACCAAAAAGTGATGAATCCCTCCGTGGTGCGAGGGTCAGAAGAGATAAACCCTCTTACCAGAAGATGTGGACCTCCTATTATAGCGAGGTCATATACGCCAGCAGATAGACCCCTCTGCAGGGTCTAAGGTGGATCCTGGACCAAGGTGTGTAAATGAGCCACCGACGTCCTCCTCAATCACTGGCCACCATTCTCCCCCTTTCTTCCAAGGTCATCAATCTCCAAAAATGAGCATGGAGCAAATATAAAAAATAAATGCTTCAACAGTGCATTATTGTTTAGACACTGCTCATTTATTTGTAAAAAGGTTTTCCATAAAAGATGTACAAAGCACATAAAAAGCACTTGCCGGCAATAAAATAACGGACGAAAACCCGCACTTCCAGGGTCACGTGAGGCGTGATGACGTCAGCGCGTAGCACCGCCCGACATGTTTCGTCATACGTAACATCTTCCTGGGGCACAATATTCAGACAGGACAGGTGGGTTAGGGGGCACTATGCACCCTGCATTACTATTCTCTTTGGAGCCCCTAAAGATCTCCCTAGTCTGTTATCCTATAGTTCCAGGGGTAGGCAACCTGGGGCCCTCCAGCTGTTGTGGAACGACATTTCCCATGAGGCATTACAAGGCTGGCAGTTACAATTACTCCCAGAGGCATAATGGGACTTGTAGTTCTGCGACAGCTGGAGGGCCCTGGGTTGCCTACCCCCGCTCTAGTGTATACTAAAAAAAAAATAAAGACATAAATTATTTTTTTGCTGTGCTCGGCTAAAGTGTTCAGGTTTGGCTTGAAGAAAAAGTGGCAACCCTAGATGGAAACCTGAACTGGATGATATTTAATTTTGCCTGCTTCTATCCATTTTTCTTTCTTTTCCAATTTTTGTTTTAAACTTTTTTTTATCCTTTTTCTTTTTTGCATCTTAGTGCTGCTGATCTTCTGCAGGCATCAAATTTGACAAGCTGCAGCCACGAGGTAAAGCATTGAATGTGTACCACCCCCTCCGGCTGCCATGGTAGGCTTTACGTAGGCAGTCAGGGAGGGGGGCAGGACCGGATTAACATAGGGGCTATTGGAGCTGCAGCTCCAGGTCCCCACCTTAATATAGGCCCATCCCAGTGGCATACGTCATAAGTCTCTAATGCTGCCCGACCCTGCTCTGTGTGTAGAGTACATATGATTGATATGTTAATCGCCGGCAGCATTGATATGTTAATCGCAGGCACATTCATAGGTATAGCAAACTCCCCTGACACCTGGTCCACTATCACCGCTGCCGATTGCTGCCGATAATACAGGATGTAAACATGCCCTGCCTGCCACTGTCACTGAGCCTGACATCAGCCTGTACTGCAAAGGTGAGCAGATAGATGGAGGTGGGGGGAGGGGGTGAGTCTCTGAGACTCTGCACAGCAATTTGGCACCCCAAAGCACATATTTTTTATGCACTTTTTTTGCCCAGTACATTGGCACTTTACACACTTCTGATTAGTAGGGAGTAGGTCTTCAGACTTATAGTGTGATTGACGCCGCACCAGTGGCGGTCTGTCCATTAGGGGCGCCGCCCCCTCTCTCCACTCCACCCCCTATATGCAATGGATAGATTGAATCTATCCATGGCCGCTGCGGCCACCCCCTATTCATGCATCTGGCCCCTTTCAGGGCACCGGGTGCATGAATTACAGCGGCCGGGTTTTTTTTTAAGCACCTGATTAGAGCCAGAGGCTCTAATAGGCTTCAAATTCGGGTGGGCTCGGGTCGCAGAGGATGCGCTCCGGTCCACCCAGGTGTGTTACAACAGCGAATTAACACTGATCCTCAATCTGGCCAATCAGAAGTGGGTGTGAGACCTTTTTTCCAATTGGCCAAAAAGAGAAGACTCCCGATTGGCCGCCGGTTAGGAAGGAGGAAACAGATGCCGACGCCACAGTGATGACCCAGAGAACAGGAGGCCGCAGGAGAACAGCAGGAGAATGGGAGGCCGCTAAGCAGGGGAAGCTGCTGCCGAGCAGGGAAAGCCGCTGATGATGGGGTAAGTGCTACCGACCGACCCGGGGGGGTGTGGCATACTGTTTGCTGCCCCCCCAAAAAAAATTTCCACCGGCCGCCACTTCGCCCAACACCCCGCCACACAGCTCCTTCTAGGCCACACTCTGTTATGTGTTTAACCCCTGCCCCGGGGCATAACCGTAGTGGGACAAAACACATCACTGTGCGTGGCCTAGGTGGAGCCGAGGCTGAGGCCATTTTCACATTATATCATGTGCTGAGCCAGTGGTCTCCATCACACTATATGACTAAATGAGCTTTCAGGATGCCTGCACCCTCTTCTGTTTGTGGATCAGCAGAGTGACAGCATTGAAAGGCGCTTGGAGTGTCCCGAATCACAAGAGCAGAAGTCGGCACTCAGAATGACATCCATGGTTATCCTTTATTGCAAAAAAAAAAAACCACGTCCAACAGCTTTAAAACAGCCAACGGACTTGAGCCACGACTAAGGTTTGATGGCTGAAACGCGTTGGGTGTGTTACAGCTGTTATACATGTTTTTCGGCAGCCTGTAAGTCTGAGCACTGGGCGGAGCTGAGATGTAAGAAGGTATACACCAAAGTAGCTACTGTACCTGTTTATTCTAACGGTGAGTCTGCTACCTGTGTTTGGGGTGGCAAAAAAAAAGAATGGCACCACAAGCACGATGCGCATTTTGGCGTGGTTTTGCATGTTTCCAGGAAGGTGTGCAGCAACGCACATTTCCAGGCATGTTTCTCGGACACTAAGGTGTGAATGAGGCTTTATAGACAAACAAATCTCACCTTCAAAGCAATAACAAGGGTCTGCTCTGAAACTGTATGCATCCTCTCAGTGGCGTCACTAAGGTTGGTGTCATCTGGTGGGGTAAAACATGATGTCACCCCATCCCACAACAAAAAGTGGGAGTGATTTACGTTGCGCTAAATATTGGGCGTGGCAGTAGGAGTACCTGGGTCTTAGTTCTGTTGAGTGGAGTGGTGCACATGTTGCTTTGGTAAGAGAGGCCGCCACTCTATACAGTATAATGATGGAAGGTCAGAAAAAGGTGGAAGGGAGCGTGCTCCCCCTTTTCTGTGTCAGGCCAGGCCACGTGCTTTTCAACATTGCAAGGAACCTCGCCCACATGTTGAGGGACTCTTGTTCCGTTGTTCCAATGTCAAAGCCTTCCCCTCCTCCGATGTGCCATGGAGGTGGGGGTAATATGGGAAGAACTTAAAGTGGAATCTGGAAGCCCTCCTGAAAATAAGGGTTAGGGCCCAGCCGCAGCATACATAGATCATCGTGTTGTTCTGAAGCGCGCTCAATTGGTACTCCTAGAACTGTGATCAAGCAGTCACCGACAGCTCATGGTCAACTACTGATGATCGGTAGTCAGTAGGACAAGCTCCAGAAGGAGCATTCCATATGAAGTAGTATTTAGGTTGAAGTAGCACCTCCCACTGGCTCCTCCTCTCTGCTCCAAACATCGGCGTGTCAGCAATAACCATGGAGCCTGCCCTGAGCTGTCCCTACTCCACAGAAACCTCTCCCTACACTTTACATTCTCCCTTACAACGGGCTTCCTGTCCCCTGACCCTCCACTTGCCATAAGCACGCTAATGTGAAGTTGTGAAGTGAGGTCCCATATTTCAAAAGTTCCCTCACCCAAAAGGCTGCTGAAGTCTCACGTGTGTTCAGTGTCCAATCAGACCACTTCTCTCGAGGAACTGTATGGAATCTCTGAAGGCCCAATTCTCTTATGAGATTCCCCTTTCTGTAAGGATAGTACAGAGCCACCTACAGGTGGGAAGATTAACTGCACCTGCCAGCAACCTCATGCCAATGTTTACCCATCGCACTCCCATCATTAAATGACAGATCCCTGGAACAATGGAGATTACAAGCAGGAGTTTTAACACACATTACACAGGCACAGCCCACTACGTATAATAATATTCCACCCTCTATATTTATTAAAAAAAATAAAAAATTCTTTGCAAGCCTAAGCAGCTCAACATACAAAACTGTGAATTTTGACTTCAGGAAAATTTTGGCAACAGAAACACTTGCAATTTTGTAGCACCAACTATTTTTCCCGCCATCACACCTCTCATCGCCGGTGTTTATACCGCCAAACATAATTTCAAAAATAAACATAAAAGGCTGAGTAAAATATTTTTATTACAACAGAGAAATATTTAATATTTCAGAGAATTCCTGGTGGGAGACTTGTGCAAAAAAGGCTTCACTTCAGTAAAGTTCCCATCGAGCATTATTCATTCGTCGTTAGCGCTCCGTGTTGGTTCATTTTTCTAAATTAGAAGGTAGGTCTGCTTTGACGAGAGGAACTTTCAATGGCTGCATAATGGAAAACCTTCGGAAATATTTCTAATGATTTTTGTAAACAATTACTTATTGTAAGAGCTCCATTCATTGTGGCATAAAACCCGAACGATTGGGCTCTGCAATTACCAGACTCATTGACTTGTAAATTACAAGCAGTATTTTTAAATGTAGGAAACGACGAGAACAGAATGTATGCATTCAAGACGGCTGATTATTCATGCTAAAGCTTGCAGCCGGAAATATTGACTGCTAAGAGAATAATGAAACCTCCAATGACATTGTGTGTTAAATGGCAAATTCTGATGTATACATTTTGTTGTTGTAACATTCCCTGTATGTTATATGGATGAGTAATGTGTCCAAAATCTGCAGGTCAGACCATATAGTCATAGTGATAGAATGAGGACCTACCCTACACCCCCTTCACATTATTACTCCATTTAACCCTAACACTAACTCTCCCTGTAACCCCAACACTAACTCTCCCTGTAACCCCAACACTAACAATCCCTGTAACCCCAACACTAACCCTCTCTGTAACCCCAACACTAACTCTCCCTGTAACCCCAACACTAACAATCCCTGTAACCCCAACACTAACCCTCTCTGTAACCCCAACACTAACCCTCCCTGTAACCCCAACGCTGACCTACCCTATAACCCCAATACTAACCCTCCCTGTAATCCCAACACTAACCTTCCCTGTAACCCCAACACTAACCCTCCCTGTAATCCCAACACTAACCCTCCCTGTAATCCCAACACTAACCCTCCCTGTAACCCCAACACTAACCCTCGCTGTAACCCCAACACTAATCTTCCCCGTAATCCCAACACTAACCCTCCCTGTAATCCCAACACTAACCCTCCCTGTAACCCCAACACTAACCCTCGCTGTAACCCCAACACTAATCTTCCCCGTAATCCCAACACTAACCCTCCCTGTAACCCCGACACTAACCGCCCCTGTAATCCCAACACTAATCCTCCCTGTAATCCCAACACTAACCCTCCCTGTAATCCCAACACTAACCGTCCCTGTAATCCCAACACTAACCCTCCCTGTAATCCCAACACTAATCCTCCCTGTACCCCTAACACTAACCTTCCCTGTAACCCTAGTGGGAAGAATGTTCCTTACATTGGTGATCAGTGAGAAGAATGTTCCTTACATTGGTGATCAGTGAGAAGAATGTTCCTTACATTGGTGATCAGTGAGAAGAATGTTCCTTACATTGGTGATCAGTGAGAAGAATGTTCCTTACATTGGTGATCAGTGAGAAGAATGTTCCTTACATTGGTGGTCAGTGAGAAGAATGTTCCTTACATTGGTGATCAGTGAGAAGAATGTTCCTTACATTGGTGATCAGTGAGAAGAATGTCCCTTACATTGGTGATCAGTGGGAAGAATGTTCCTTACATTGGTGATCAGTGAGAAGAATGTCCCTTACATTGGTGATCAGTGAGAAGGTCCCTTACATGGGTGATCAGTGAGAAGAATGTTCCTTACATTGGTGATCAGTGAGAAGAATGTTCCTTACATTGGTGATCAGTGAGAAGAATGCTCCATACATTGGTGATCAGTGAGAAGAATGTTCCTTACATTGGTGATCAGTGAGAAGAATGTTCCTTACATTGGTGATCAGTGAGAAGAATGTTCCTTACATTGGTGATCAGTGAGAAGAATGTTCCTTACATTGGTGATCAGTGAGAAGAATGTTCCTTACATTGGTGATCAGTGAGAAGAATGTTCCTTACATTGGTGATCAGTGGGAAGAATGTTCCTTACATTGGTGATCAGTGAGAAGAATGTTCCTTACATTGGTGATCAGTGAGAAGAATGTTCCTTACATTGGTGATCGGTGAGAAGAATGTTCCTTACATTGGTGATCAGTGGGAAGAATGTTCCTTACATTGGTGATCAGTGAGAAGAATGTTCCTTACATTGGTGATCAGTGAGAAGAATGTTCCTTACATTGGTGATCAGTGGGAAGAATGTTCCTTACATTGGTGATCAGTGAGAAGAATGTTCCTTACATTGGTGATCAGTGGGAAGAATGTTCCTTACATTGGTGATCAGTGAGAAGAATGTTCCTTACATTGGTGATCAGTGAGAAGAATGTTCCTTACATTGGTGATCGGTGAGAAGAATGTTCCTTACATTGGTGATCAGTGGGAAGAATGTTCCTTACATTGGTGATCAGTGAGAAGAATGTTCCTTACATTGGTGATCAGTGAGAAGAATGTCCCTTACATTGGTGATCAGTGAGAAGAATGCTCCTTACATTGGTGATCAGTGGGAAGAATGTTCCTTACATTGGTGATCAGTGAGAAGAATGTTCCTTACATTGGTGATCAGTGAGAAGAATGTCCCTTACATTGGTGATCAGTGGGAAGAATGTTCCTTACATTGGTGATCAGTGGGAAGAATGTTCCTTACATTGGTGATCAGTGAGAAGAATGTTCCTTACATTGGTGATCAGTGAGAAGAATGTTCCTTACATTGGTGATCAGTGAGAAGAATGTCCCTTACATTGGTGATCAGTGGGAAGAATGTTCCTTACATTGGTGATCAGTGGGAAGAATGTTCCTTACATTGGTGATCAGTGAGAAGAATGCTCCTTACATTGGTGATCAGTGGGCAGAATGTTCCTTACATTGGTGATCAGTGAGAAGAATGTTCCTTACATTGGTGATCAGTGAGAAGAATGTCCCTTACATTGGTGATCAGTGGGAAGAATGTTCCTTACATTGGTGATCAGTGGGAAGAATGTTCCTTACATTGGTGATCAGTGAGAAGAATGTTCTTTACATTGGTGATCAGTGGGAAGAAATTACTCCCTTATGGATAGCTAAAAAGATAAATGGTGTCAGTGGGAACTTATCTGAGAGGCAGACATTGCTCATTGCTCAAGAAACCCCTAGCAACCTCTGGAGGAACCCTGGTTGAGAATAGCTACTCTACAGCATGTCAGTAAAACATTTATCTCCGATCCTTCACCAATACCTCCTATACCGGATGAAGGGGATGGAAATTAAATTTCTCCTCCTTACCTCGCTGAGAACAGTCCAGAACAATTACTAGCTTTTCTTGGTGACCTGCTGAGGAGAGGCTGACCTTACAAAACATGAAATGGTAAATTGTATTAGTCTGTTTAATGCACGCGGCAAACAGCCGCCCCGCACTATTAATAAAACGCCTGTTCCCATTGTATTTGCTTAATCTGTTTAGACTAATGAAATTACAGAACGTTCAATAGTCATTTCATTAAAGATTCTGCAGGCAGGACACGGACTGGTGTCAGCTGAGGGACTCGAACCCTCCAGGAGGAACATAGAAAGCCCTCGCTGACATATGGAGAGGAGAAGTGGTTGTGAAGCTGAGGGGTCAGTTGGAGCAAAAACTGAACACTCGATCGGTTTATTCGCTACATCAATGTGAGAAGTGGTTACAGAATGCAGATAAGCAGAGGGCCTCAACTGCAGTACTTGTAAATGTAACCTTTATTTGTATACTTACAGTATACAGTACTTTGTATACACTGATCAGCCATAAAATTACGCCAGTAATTAAAGTGAATGACATTGGTTATTGGTTGTAACTATTGGTTATATAGTTACATATAGTGGGATATATTTGGCAACATGTGAACACGCTGTCCCTAAATTTGATGGGCAAGCGTAAGGATTTGAGGGACTTTGAAAATAACCAGGAGGGAATGCTCATTGATGGAGGTGGGGTGGGACAGCTCATTGATGGAGGTGGGGAGGGAAGATTCATTGATGGAGGTGGGGAGGGAAGGCTCATTGATGGCGGTGGGGAGGGAAGACTCATTGATGGAGGTGGGGAGGGAAGGCTCATTGATGGAGGTGGGGGAGGGAAGGCTCATTGATGGAGGTAAGGAGGGAAGGCTCATTGATGGAGGTGGGGAGGGAAGGCTCATTGATAGAGGTGGGAAGGGAAGGCTCATTGATGGAGGTGGGGAGGGAAGACTCATTGATGGAGGTGGAGAGGGAAGGCTCATTGATGGAGGTTGGGAGGGAAGGCTCATTGATGGAGGTGGGGAGGGAAGGCTCATTGATAGAGGTGGGAAGGGAATGCTCATTGATGGAGGTGGGGAGGGAAGGTTCATTGATGGAGGTAAGGAGGGAAGGCTCATTGATGGAGGTGGGGAGGGAAGGCTCATTGATAGAGGTGGGAAGGGAAGGCTCATTGATGGAGGTGGGGAGGGAAGACTCATTGATGGAGGTGGAGAGGGAAGGCTCATTGATAAAGGTGGGGAGGGAAGGCTCATTGATGGAGGTAAGGAGGGAACGCTCATTGATGGAGGTGGGGAGGGAAGACTCATTGATAGAGGTGGAAAGGGAAGGCTCATTGATGGTGGAGAGGAGGGAAAGATAATTGATGGAGGTGGGGAGGGAAGGCTCATTGATGGAGGTGGGGAGGGAAGGCTCATTGATAAAGGTGGGGAGGGAAGGCTCATTGATGGAGGTAAGGAGGGAACGCTCATTGATGGAGGTGGGGAGGGAAGACTCATTGATAGAGGTGGAAAGGGAAGGCTCATTGATGGTGGAGAGGAGGGAAAGATAATTGATGGAGGTGGGGAGGGAAGGCTCATTGATGGAGGTGGGGAGGGAAGGCTCATTGATGGAGGTGGGGAGGGAAGGCTCATTGATGGAGGTGGGGGAGGGAAGACTCATTGATGGAGGTGGGGAGGGAAGACTCATTGATGGATATGGGGAGGGAAGGCTCATTGATGGAAGTTGGGAGGGAAGGCTCATTGATGGAGGTGGGGGGAGCCTCACTGATGGAGGTGGGGAGGGAAGGCTCATTGATAGAGGTGGGAAGGGAAGGCTCATTGATGGAGGTGGGGGAGGGAAGACTCATTGATGGAGGTGGGGAGGGAAGGCTCATTGATGGATATGGGGAGGGAAGGCTCATTGATGGAAGTTGGGAGGGAAGGCTCATTGATGGAGGTGGGGGGAGCCTCACTGATGGAGGTGGGGAGGGAAGGCTCATTGATAGAGGTGGGAAGGGAAGGTTGGCCTGTGTAGTCCAATCCAATAGAAGAGCTACTGGTGCTCAAATTGCTGAAAAAGGTAATGTTGGTTCTGATAGAAAGAAGTCAGAACACACAGAGCATCGCAGTTTGTTGTGGATGAGGTTGTGTAGCTGCAGACCAGTCAGGGTGCCCATCCTGACCCGTGTCCACAGCCAAAGGTGCCTATAATGGGCACGTGAACATAAGAACTGGACCACGGAGCAATGGAAGAAGATGGCCTGGTCTGATGACCAAGAATGGTTTTAGTAAGACAACAACGAGTTTGAGGTGTTGACTTCAAATTCTCCAGATCTCAATCCAAATGAGCATCTGTGGGATGTTCTGGAAAAACACGTCCAATCAATGGAGGCCCCACCTCACTACTTTTTTTGATTGAAAAATGTATACTTTATTTTGCAAGAAAATATACAAAAAAACAAATACTTAAACAGGGTACATCCAATCTGTACTGCGACGCAGCGCATAAATACACTACATTACAATACATCACCAAGCATACCAATAAATTACATTCATCCTGCGGTATGATGCCTAATGTGTTGTGCAGAGTAGTAACACCCCGAAACATCACATCATGCATGACGCCGCATTACCCTGAAAGCAGTACCTGAAAAAACATTTCACAAAAAGTCCAGTCATACAGTCAAATAACATTCAAATGGGCAACGGGTGTGATGGGGGGGGGGGTGGAGAAGGTGGGGCAGGGGAGGGAGTAAAGAGTTCACAGGCCCGAAGCTTTATTTGAACTGCCAAAGGATACACGGGGGAGAGGGGGGGGGGGATGGGGAAATCTTCAGACCTCCTCTTCCTCCTTGAAGTCCATCAGGTGATAGTCTCTGAGCAGACTGTGAACCAGTCTGCGACAGTCCTCGATGGACATCCTCTCCCGCTGGTGGATGAGGCGCTTTCTGGCGCACCATAAAGCGTCCTTGAAGCAACACAGCACCCGCCAGGCACCGTCAATGTCCTCCTGTGAATGAGTTCCACAGAAGAGTCCGTTCAACACACCAAAGTGTGTGATTGCAGTCTGTGGAACAAAGTCTTTGAGTTCAGGTTCCAGGGCCCTCAACAGGTCCTGTGCAAAGGGGCACTCCCAGAAAACATGCAGAGCAGTTTCCTCCTGGATGATGCAAAAGGGGCAGTGCCTGTATCTACACAGGTTTCTGGCATGCATAAATGTCCTGAGTGGCAGCCCCCCTTGGATTGCCATCCATGCCAGATCTTTGTGCCTGTTGGTGAGTCTCTTTGAAGAAACATTTCTCCAGACCACTTTACAAGTGGCTGAAGGGAGGCCTGGAACAGTCTCAACAATGTCCGATGCTCTGATCAACTTGTGGATAGTTTTTGGCTTCCACAAGTCGGGCTTCACTCCATGTAGCCCCAGCTCCTTAATAAACTTGAAGGTGTCCAAGTAGTACCAAGGCGTGTCCCAGTTGTAGGGGATGGAGCTGTCCCATTTGTCCCATCCAAGGGTCCTCCAAAGAGGCAGGTGTTGACCCGAGGGGGCCAGGCCTGGGCGAGGTACTGCAACACAGGGAGAATCTCGCTGCGGAGTACCAGTGTTTTGCCTTCGATGGTGAGTTCTCTGAGGCTCCAAAGTCCAAACTTCTGTCGCATCTTTGACAGTCTTTCCTCCCAGGACTTCAGGGCTGCGCCCTCAGCTCCAAACCAGACCCCAAGGATTTTGATGAAGTCCGTCTTGACGCTGAAAGGAATTGGTGCAGAAGAAGGCAGGAACCACTTTCCGAAGAGCATGACCTCTGACTTCCCGCAGTTGACCTTTGCCCCTGAAGCTTGGCCGAAGTCCTCACAGGTCTGGGCAAGTGTGTCGATGGAGCGCCGATCAGCACAGAACACCGTCACGTCGTCCATGTAGAGTGAGCACTTGACCTCCCGTCTGTCCGGTCCTGGTGCGGTGATCCCTCTGATCTCTGGGTTCCGTCTGATGCTTCGGGCGAAGAGCTCTATACAACAAACAAAAAGCAGAGGTGAGAGAGGGCAGCCTTGTCTGACCCCAGACAGAATTGGAAAGGGGTCAGTTTTCCAGCCGTTTACCAGCACCAAACTAGAAATGTCAGTGTACATTACATTCACATACGAACAAAACATTTCCCCAAGACCAAACCTGCGCAGAGCTCTGCACATAAACTCGTGGGAGACACGGTCAAAGGCCTTCTCCTGGTCAAGACTGACCAGGGCCGCGTGCACACGGCGGCCATGAATGTACTGGACCGTGTCCCGGACAAGCGCAAGGCTGTCCGCAATCCTGCGACCAGGAATGCCGCAAGTCTGATCCGGGTGGATGATCTGTCCGATGACAGACTTCAACCTGTTGGCCAGGACCTTGGCGAGGATTTTGTAGTCCACGTTCAGCAGAGAGATCGGACGCCAATTTTTAAGATCCGATCTCTCCCCCTTCCGCTTATACAAAATCGTGATCATCCCCTCTCTCAGTGACGGAGGCATTCTGCCCTCTACCACCATCTCCTCGTACAGCTCGAGCAGGTCCGGGCCCACGAGATCCCACAGTGCTACATAGAGCTCAACTGGGAGACCATCGCAGCCCGGGGTCTTGCCTCGCCTAAAGGATTTAGCGGCAGAGTGCAGCTCCCCCAGCACCAAGGGGGCGTTGACGGTTGATGAACCTGCAGGATCAATTTGGTTAGTGATACCTGACAGGAACCTGTCGGCCGCCTGTGTGTCCGTTTCTTTCGGGGAGTAGAGGTTGGTGTAGTAGTCGCTGACCACTTTCATCACAGCCTTCTTCCCCTTCTGGAGTGTTCCGGTCTCGTCGCGCAACTCTGACAAGGGTGTGTGTCCTGAGTGGAGTTTCCTGAAAAAGAAAGAATTACACTTCTCACCTTTCTCAAGATTCTCCACCTTGGCACGGAAGACAATGTGCCTGGATTCTTCCTCGAAGTGTCCTTTCAGGCTCCTCTTGGTGTCCTCCAGGTCCTGCCTAACGTCCCAGCCACAGTGCTGAAGGTCCTGCAGGGACTGCAACTGACGCTGCAGTCTCCTGAGTTCCCTCCTCCTGGCACACACACGCTGGCGTCCCCTTGCCTGAAAGAAGCTACGCAGCTTAACCTTCACAAACTCCCACCAGTCACTTACCCTTCCGAAGAATCTCTTTTCCTCCGTCCAGGTGGCATAGGCCTCACGGAGTTCCCCCATCAATTCCTCATTTTCCAGCAGGGTGCTATTCAGCTTCCAGGAACCCGGTCCGCGGGCGATGCCCTCGCCCAGGTCACCCCGAAAGTGGATAGCCCTGTGGTCAGAGAAAAAGCAGGGGACCATGGAGAACTCACGATGCTTGACTGTTCTTGAAGTGAGCACGAAGTCGATCCTGGAACGCACTGATCCATCGGGTCGGCACCACAAATAGTTCACGGTCCCTTTCCCTATGGATCCCACGGCGTCCTGCAAGGAGGCCTCCGAGATCATCTCCCTGAGCAGCCTAGAAGTAGCATCAAGTTTTGCGTATATGCTGGAGCTGCGCCCATCCTCCTCGATCGGACAGTTAAAATCACCGCCGATCACTACTGTTCTGGTGGTGACGAGTTGGGTCCGCAGGGTCTGGAAGAGTTCCAGCCGCGCATTCTTGTCTGGGGGGGCGTACACGTTGATGAGCCTAACTGGCTCTTCCACCCACGAGCCGTCTATGACCAAAAGACGGCCACAGACTAGCTCATGGATAGAGTCAACCGTGAAACGCCCAGCCCTGACCAGAATGGCTACTCCTGCAGACTTGCAATCGCCACCCCCGGACCAGTAGGAGGGACCAAGGGTCCACTGGGAGGACAGATGAGTGTACCTCCTCAAGGGGGGAAGGGCGCACTCCTGGAGCATGTAGACATCACTCTGCTGACTTGAAAGAAAGGTCAGGACCGCTTGCCTTCTAGATGTATCCCTGATACTCCTCACATTGATGGAAAAGATTGAGATCTCAGCCATAATGAAAAAGGGTATGAGGGTCCAGTTAACAAGGGTCCGAACTTACCTCCCCGGAGGGGGGGGGTGGCTCTTCCGTTGCATCTTCTGCCTGTCCTGTGTTCTGGGCCAGGCCCAGCTCCTCAAGGACAGACTCCATCATCTGCTGGCTGATGTGGACGTCGGGGGGGAGGTCATGCTCGGGGTTGACCACGACCTCCTCCCCTTCCCCCTCCTCGCCCGCAGACTCTAGGTCCTCCACTACTTGCTCGGGTCCATCGCTGTCGCGTTGGACCCCGTTGGGCCGTTTGGTGGAGGTGGCAGGTTCCTCTGCTGATGGGCTCTCTGGCTTACGTTTCCGGCTTCCTCTTGGGCCACTGGTGGGGGTGGAGGGGGGGGGAGGGTGGGGAAGTCCTCCAGGGAGGACAGGTTGGGGGGGGAGGGGTGGGGAGGGGCTCCTCCGGCACAGAGGGGGTGGGTGGGGTTGTGCTGGAGGTAGGGGATGGGGCAGGGGGGGCAGGGGCAGGTGGGGCGGGAGTGGACTTACCTTTGGCCTTTCGAGGTTCTTTTGGTTTTTCTGGCAGCTTTCTCCCGGATGGCTTACCCTGGCTTACGGCTCCAGCGTAGGTCCGGGTCCTCTGGGGGCAGTGTCTGAAGACATGCTCTGCCAATCCGCAAAGGTTGCAGGCTTTAGACCTTGGACAGTCCTTGGTCTCGTGGCCTGTCACCCTACAGAACTTGCAAGCAAGTTCTGTACAATCCTTCCCTATGTGTCCCGGCTGCCCACACTTGTTACAGTTGTAGGGTATGCCGGGGTAGAAGAGGATTCCTGCGGAGGATCCCAGGGAGAAGAAAGGCTGCAGGTGCTGGATGTCCCCCGAAGGGTCTTTCCTCAGTTTGCAGAGCACAGACCACTTACCTATCCAGAAGCCGTTCGCATCGAAGATTTGGATCGGGTCCTTCACCACGGTGCAGAACCTCTGGAGGTAGGTGGCTATGTCCTTTCCACTGGTATGGGGGTTCCTCATGGCCACTGTCACCCGCTTTTCGTCCCGAGTTATGGGGCAGTTCGCAGTGAACTTCCGGAAAGGGGATTCAGGGCCACTGGTCTTCACCATCTCCCAGTACCTTCTGCAGACCTGGAACGACACAAAAGTTATAAAGAATATACCTCTTGTGAAGGCCTGCACCGAAAGCGTCTCCGCTTTGCTGAACCCCTGTTCCAGGATCATCTTCTTTCCAAAGATCTCCGGGGTCATGTCGGGGACTCTTCCGTCCACCTCCTTCAGCTGCAGCACGACCGTCTGCTTCATCCATGGCTCCAAAGCTGGGAGCCCGTCTGCAGGCTGGTCTGGCTTGGCTGGTCCTGGTCGGCTGGTGCCGGCCGGGGCAGGGGCGGGGGTTGAGGCAGCGGCATTCCCGGGCTTGGAGGAAGTGGCTGGAACGGGGTTCTTCTTCTCTTTTCCGGTCTTCTTTTCGCTCTTCCCCATCGTCAAGGATTTGGATGTCGCTTCAGATGTTTCTTAGGCGGCTTCCTTCTGGTTCCTCGACGTCTTCGCTCTTTTTCGTAGCCTTTAAAAAGGCTTTAGCATCTACTGCCCGGAGGTAGTAATGCGGAGTGGGGGAGGAGGGAAGACCGCAATCTCGTTCCCTGTGGGGGCTAAGCCTCTAACCCAATAGCAGCAAGTAGGTGAAGCTGAATTTAATCAACGATCCTACCAGGCCGAGCAGAGGGTACCCCACAAGGACCAATTAGCTTGGATAGATACAAGTGGTTCTCAACGTCCTAGCTGTGAAGCAGAGACACCCCTAAGGGCTAAAGTCGATACTACACTTGATCTTAGCCAAAAGGCCGAGAAGCCCCACCTCACTACTTACAGGACTTAAATGATCTGCTAGTGGTGGCTTGGTGCCAGATACCACAGCATACCTTCAGGGGCCTATTGGAGTCCATGCCTCGATGGGTTATGGTGGGTGGACTGGGCATAATGTTATGTAGTTGTCTGGGGAGAAGCGAACGAGAATACTATAAAGTGTCACTTGGGTGTCATCTCTGAGTGTGCTGGGGCTATTGACATTATATCCAAAATGGCGGCACGTAGCAGCAGTCTCGGGGATGTTGGATGTCTACACCAGGGAGGATTGTACAGGAAAATAACATGAATAAAATACATGAACTGCACATATAATCTTTTGTAAAGGCTTTATGGAAATGAGTGGTCTTGCAACAGAGTCTCTTATAGGGCAGAATATAAAGAGAAGTGTGTAATTTTTTGGTGAGGTTCCCAAACAGGAAAATCACGTCTAAAGGAATGCAGACCTTGCCACTTTTCTCCTGCAGGTGCAGCAGCTGATTGAGAATTATAAAGTCACTCCCATTCACATTCGCTCATGGACACAGAGAAACAAACAGCAAAACACGGTAAAAGAAGAGAAGGAAACAACTATTTCTTCAGAATAACACAAGGAAGGAATCTGCAACAACGTTTGTTACAATTCCTGCAATGTACAGAGATCACCCAGTGGGGGGGGGGGGGGGGTGTTTTCTAAAACAAAAGTGGAGTTACTCTTTAAAGTGGTTGTAAACCTCTGGGATGAAAAATGAACAAAGCATACCCTTCTGTAGTGTGTTCTTGCCTCAATCTAAAGCACTGAGTGTGATTTCTGTCTGCTCTTTCCTCCCTCTGGTCTCCAAACGGGTCCCGTGGGCCAGATGTGGCCCTATGCTTGATTTTATCTGGACCTTGGAGCACAATTCCCCCTACTGACACCATCAATGGGGCACCATTCCCCCTTCTGACATCATCAATGGAACACCATTCCCCCTACTGACACCATCAATGGGTCACCATCCCCCCTACTGACACCATCCATGGGGCACCATTCCCCCTACTGACACCATCAATGGGGCACCATTCCCCCTACTGACACCATCCATGGGGCACCATTCCCCCTACTGACACCATCCATGGGGCACCATTCCCCCTTCTGACATCATCAATGGAACACCATTCCCCCTACTGACATCATCAATGCAGCACCATTCCCCCTACTGACACCATCAATGGGGCACCATTCCCCCTTCTGATATCATCAATGGAACACCATTCCCCCTACTGACATCATCAATGGAACACCATTCCCCCTACTGACACCATCAATGGGTCACCATCCCCCCTACTGACACCATCCATGGGGCACCATTCCCCCTACTGACACCATCCATGGGGCACCATTCCCCCTACTGACACCATCCATGGGGCACCATTCCCCCTACTGACACCATCAATGGGGCACCATTCCCCCTACTGACACCATCCATGGGATACCATACCCCCTATTGACACCATCCATGGGGCACCATTCCCCCTACTGACACCATCCATGGGGCACCATTCCCCCTACTGACACCATCAATGGGGCACCATTCCCCCTACTGACACCATCAATGGGGCACCATTCCCCTTACTGACACCATCAATGGGGCACCATTCCCCCTACTCATACCATCAATGGGGCACCATTCCCCTTACTGACACCATCAATAGGGCACCATTCCCCCTACTGACACCATCAATGGGGCACCATTCCCCCTACTCACACCATCAATGGGGCACCATTCCCCTTACTGACACCATCAATGGGGCACCATTCACCCTATTGACACCATCAATGGGGCACCATTCCCCTACTGACACCATCAATGGGGCACCATTCCCCCTACTGACACCATCAATGGGGCACCATTCCCCCTACTCACACCATCAATGGGGCACTATTCCTCCCATTAAGACCAATGATGGGGCACTGATGCCAGGGGCATATTCTACTCCCACTGGCCGCAGCCCGTCCCCCCCCCCCAAAAAAAAAAAGCCAGAAGGACAGTAAACCGCGCCCCTTACTTAGAAAGTTTGGAGTCCCCTGGTCTATACCAACACCACAGAATCTTGGGAGATGGTCCTGCTCCTCCTCCAGCATACTGCAAGTGATTGACAGCCTCAGCTATGCATGTTTCCCTAGGAGAGTGTGTAGAGGGTGTGTGTCTATTCCCTCCACTCAGGTCTCAGATTACACTCAGCTCTCTACTGTATGCTGTACAGTGTGTGGCATTAGATATCCACCCCCTGCCTTCTGAAGTTGAGAAAAAGCCTTTGATCTGTGTGTTTTAGAAGGCTGTAGAGGAGGGAGGGCTGCAGATAAACAGATACAACGTATGTAGGAGGATGTGTTTCATCTCCTTGTATCTCCTGAGGCCAGTCAATGCACTGGGGATATGCAAGGGTTTACAACCACTTTAATTTTTCCTTCCCCCGTAGACTCCAATGTATTTCACAGGAATGATACATTCCGGGGAAAATGTCTCATTTTTCAGAATTTTACTTTTATTTTTTCGAAGAAAGGACTTAAGCATCACCATACAATGATAAAAAGAAATGTAGCGAGCCGGTCTTATGTTTATAGTAAATAACACGCACTCACTTCCTTCTAAAGAGTTTTACATCGCTGCCTGAGAGTACGAGGACCGAGAGTACGAGGACCGAGAGTACGAGGATCGAGCCGAGATAAAAGGATCCTGTGGAGAGCTGCAAATTACTCCTATTTACTGTCCAGGAAAAAGGCGATTAGACTTCCTGTGTTCAACATCCAGTCCATGAATACAGAGTATATACAGAGCCTTCAAAAAGTATTCATTCCACATTTCCACATTTTGTCTTGTTACAACCAAAAACGTAAATGTATTTTATTGGGATTTTATGTGATAGACCAACACAAAGTGGCACATACAGTCAGGTCCATAAATATTGGGACATGGACACAATTCTAATCTTTTTGGCTCTATACACCACAATGGATGTGAAATGAAAAGAACAAGATGTGCTTTAACTGCAGACTTTCATCTTTAATTTGAGGGTATTTACATCCAAATCAGGTGAACGGTGTTGGAATTACAACAGTTTGTATTTGTGCCTCCCACTTTTTAAGGGACCAAAAGTAATGGGACAGATTAACAATCATCCATCAAACTTTCACTTTTTAATACTTGGCTCCAAATCCTTTGCAGTCAATTACAGCCTGAAGTCTGGAACACATAGACATCACCAGACGTTGGGTTTCATCCCTGGTGATGCTCTGCCAGGCCTCTACTGCAACTGTCTTCAGTTCCTGCTTGTTCTTGGGGCATTTTCCCTTCAGTTTTGTCTTCAGCAAGTGAAATGCATGCTCAATCGGATTCAGGTCCGGTGATTGACTTGGCCATTGCAGAACATTCCACTTCTTTCCCTTAAAAAACTCTTTGGTTGATTTCTCAGTATGCTTCGGGTCATTGTCCATCTGCACTGTGAAGCGCCGTCCAACGAGTTCTGAAGCATTTTGCTGAATATGAGCAGATAATATTGTCCGAAACACTTCAGAATTCATCCTGCTGCTTTTGTCAGCAGTCACATCATCAATAAATACAAGAGAACCAGTTCCATTGGCTGCCATACATGCCCACGCCATGACACTACCACCACCATGCTTCACTGATGAGGTGGTATGCTTTGGATCATGAGCAGTTCCTTTCCTTCTCCATACTCTTCTCTTCCCATCACTCTGGTACAAGTTGATCTTGGTCTCATCTGTCCATAGGATGTTGTTCCAGAACTGTGAAGGCTTTTTTAGATGTTGTTTGGCAAACTCTAATCTGGCCTTCCTGTTTTTGAGGCTCACCAATGGTTTACATCTTGTGGTGAACCCTCTGTATTTACTCTGGTGAAGTCTTCTCTTGATTGTTGACTTTGACACACATACACCGACCTCCTGGAGAGTGTTCTTCATCTGCCCAACTGTTGTGAAGGGTGTTTTCTTCACCAGGGAAAGAATTCTTAGGTCATCCACCACAGTTGTTTTCCGTGGTCTTCCGGGTCTTTTGGTGTTGCGGAGCTCACCGGTGCGTTCTTTCTTTTTAAGGATGTTCCAAACAGTTGATTTGGCCGCACCTAATGTTTTTGCTATCTCTCTGATGGGTTTGTTTTGTTTTTTCAGCCTAATGATGGCTTGCTTCACTGATAGTGACAGCTCTTTGGATCTCATATTGAGAGTTGACAGCAACAGATTCCAAATGCAAATAGCACACTTGAAATGAACTCTGGACCTTTTATCTGCTCCTTGTAAATGGGATAATGAGGGAATAACACACACCTGGCCATGGAACAGCTGAGCAGCCAATTGTCCCATTACTTTTGGTCCCTTAAAAAGTGGGAGGCACATATACAAACTGTTGTAATTCCTATACCGTTCACCTGATTTGGATGTAAATACCGTCAAATTAAAGCTGAAAGTCTGCAGTTAAAGCACATCTTGTTCATTTCATTTCACATCCATTGTGGTGGTGTATAGAGCCAAAAAGATTACAATTGTGTCCATGTCCCAATGTTTATGGACCTGACTGTAATTGTGAAGTGGAAGAAAAATGATAAATGATACAAATAAATATGTGAAAAGTGTGTGTGTGGGGGGGGGCATTTGTATTCAGCCCCCCTTTACTCTGATACCCCTAACTAAAATCTAGCGGAACCGATTGACTTCAGAAGTCACCTAATTATTAAATAGAGTCCACCTGTGTGTCATGTGATCTCATTATAAATACAGCTGTTCTGTGAAGCCCTCAGAGGTTTGTTAGGGAACCTTGGTGAACAAACAACATCATGAAGGCCAAGGAACACACCAGACAGGTCAGGGATAAAGTTGTGGAGAAGTATAAAGCAGGGTTACGTTATAAAAAAATCTCCCGAGCTTTGAACATCTCTCAGAGCTCTGTTCAATCCATCATCCGATTCATCCAAACGCCTGAATAGCCCAATGTTCAAATTCTGCCCTTTCCCTGGGCTAACTTTAACCACTTCACCTCCGGAAGGTTTTACCCAGGTCATTTTTGCCATTCGGGACTGCATTACTTTAACTGGTAATTGCGCGGTCATGCAACGCTCTACCTAAATAAAGTTTGTATAATTTTCCCACAAATAGGACCGTCTTTTGGTGGTATTTGGTCACCACTGGGTTTATTTTATTCTTTGCAATATAAACGAAAAAAAAGACAGAGAATTAAAAAAATAATAATATTTTGTAGTTTCTGCTATAAAACATATCCGATAAATTCTAATTTCATCATACATTTAGGCCAACATGTATTCTGCTACATTTTTTTGATAAAAGAAATCACAATAAACGTATAATAATGGAAGATTTACCCCCCTTCATGACCAAGCGAATTTTTTTTGCGATACAGCACTGCGTTACTGGCAATCGCGCGGTCATGCAAAGCTGTACATAAATAAAATTTATGTCCTTTTTTCCCCCACAAATAGAGCTTTCTTTTGGTAATATTTGATCACCTCTGCATTTTTATTTTTTTTTTTCATTTCTATCAACAAAAAAAGACAATTTAAAAAAAAAACAAAAAAAAAAAAACAATATTTTTTACTTTCTGCTATAAAACACATCCAAAAATAAAAAATGTAAAAAAATCTAATTTCTTCATGAATTTAGACCAATATGCATTCTGCTACATATTTTTGGTAAAAAAAAAATCCCAACAAGCGCACACTGATTGGTTTGCAGAAAAGTTATGGCGTCTACAAACTGGGATATTTACTGGATTTTTTTTTTTATACTAGTAATGTTGGCGTTCAGTGACTTATAGCAGGACTGCGATACTGCGGCGGACATTCGGACACTAACTGAAACTTATGACACTTTGTGGGAACCAGAGACATTAATACAGTGGTCAGTGCTAAAAATATGCACTGTCACTGTATTAATGACACTGGCTGAGAAGAGGTTAAACATCTACGGCAAGCAAAGGCTTAACTGTGTGCCTAACCAGTGTTTATGTGTGGTGTGTTTACTAGGGGAAGTGATGGATCCACCCCCCCCCCACCCCCCCGTCAGAAAGGAAATCTGCCTTGTTTACATAAGCAGAGCTCTGATTTGTGTGTTTTCCCGATGATCAGCGGGTGCCGGAGGCAGTGGCAGCTGGTGCTCAATTTTCTTGGGGGGGGGGGTCCCAGCCAGCCAACAAAACCCCCCCAATCCCCCCCCCCATGCTCTCTTGCTCGAACGCTGTTTTTCCTCCTGTTGTTCGATCGCAGCATCGCTCGCCCGCCAACCCCGCACTTGCCCCATCCAGGTCGCAGCTTCGGCGGCTTCCCCCCCCCCACCGCGTCTCCTCCCGAGTCCAGGCGGTCGTTTTCCCTTTCGGCCAATCAGAACATAGGACTCGTGGCCAATCGTGTCTCAGGACCCGCTTCCTGATTGGCCGGGAGGAGAAACAGGAAGACATTAGGGAATATTAATTGAGAACCCACCCTTTTTGAAGCCAATTAGAGCCTCAGGCTCTAATCACGTGCTTCACAAAAAAAAAAACATTGGAATCCATGCGTCCGGTGCCCTGCATGGAGATTAGGGGCTGGACGCATGGATAGGGGTGGGGGCGGCGCCCCTGCATGAGCGGCCGCCACTGGCTGGAGGACATCTATTGGCCAGCATCCACTAATCGACTTCTGCAGTGACAAATCACAGCAGAAGCGGCGCGTGCCCTACTTGGAAGTGCAGAATCACGTATATATATAAGTGATTCTGCACAGCCACTCTAAAGCACTAAAACTGCTATAGGGCAATCGACAAGTGGTTAATTAATTTGTGTGAAATATATAGTCTACAAACTATAAGATATACACTATATTGTCAAAAGTATTGGGATGCCTGCAGTGGCGTTGGGAGGGGGGGGGCTAAGGGGGGCTAATGGGGGCTGGAGCCCCCTGTGGGCCTCCCGAAAAGCCCCGGTTCTCGGGCATTCACAAATGTATTATTAGCCCTGAGCCCAAGTGGGGACCGGTCTGACTCGGAGCGTGGCCAAGTGACATAGCAGGTCCTGTCTTCTGGAGCCTGCAGCTCCTATGATGGACATCCCAGTGGTCCAATGCCGGGACTGCGGGACGTGTGACGTCCATCATAGGCGCTGCAGGCTCCAGAAGGTGGGAATTACAATGTGGCCGCGTCACTATGAGAAGATCCCCACTCGGCGCTGGGGCGGGCGGCTCTCCTCTCCTGTCCTCTCCTGCCTCTGGCTGCCTGCTGTCTCCTGGGATGAGCACGCTGGCGCCGCACACTACGGCTGAGCTGCAGGAGGAGCAAGAGGCCACGGTCACCTGAAGTCTGACCTCACGTGTAATGGTCAGGTAGCTCAGTGCATGCCAGTCTGTGTCAGGTAGGTCAGGTAGGTCAGTGTGGGTTTGGGTCAGTGTAATGGTCAGTGTATGTTGTCAGGTAGGTCAGTGTGGGTCAGGTAGGTCACTGTGGGTGAGTCAGTGTAATGGTCAGTGTGGGTCAGGTAGGTCAGTGTACGATGTCAGGTAGGTCAGTGTGGGTCAGTGCGGGTCAGGTAGGTCAGTGTGGGTCAGGTAGGTCACTGTGGGTGAGTCAGTGTAATGGTCAGTGTGGGTCAGGTAGGTCAGTGTATGATGTCAGGTAGGTCAGTGTGGGTCAGTGCGGGTCAGGTAGGTCAGTGTGGGTCAGGTATGTCAGTGTGGGTGAGTCAGTGTAATGGTCAGTGTGGGTCAGGCAGGTCAGTGTATGATGTCAGATAGGTCAGTGTATGTTGTCAAGTAGGTCAGTGTGGGTCAGTGCGGGTCAGGTAGGTCAGTGTGGGTCAGGTAGATCAGTGGGGTGAGTCAGTGTAATGGTCAGTGTATGTCAGGTAGGTCAGCTGTTAGTGGTTAGCATTGATGGGCACTGGTAAGCTAGGCAGCAACCAGCAGGTGAGCTTACCCCCCCCACACACACAACACCCCCCCCCCCCCCCTGTCAGGCTCGGACTTCGGGCTGAAGTCCCAGGTCTTTTTCCCAGCTAGCAACGCCCCTGACGCCTGTCTTTACACACACATGAACTTTAATGGCACCCCAGTCTTAGTCCGTAGGGTTCAATATTGAGTTGGCTCCGCCCTTTGCAGCTATACCAGCTTCAACTCTTCTGGGAAGGCCATCCACAAGGTTTAGGAGGGTGTCTATGGGAATGTTTGACCATTCTTCCACTCGAGTTCTTCCCAAAGCTGTTCTATCGAGTTGAGGTCAGGACTCTGTGCAGGCCAGTCAAGTTCCTCCACCCCAAACTCGCTCATCCATGTCTTTATGGACCTTGCTTTGTGCACTGGTGGGCAGTCATGTTGGAACAGGAAGGGGCCGTCCCCAAACTGTTCCCACAAAGTTGGGAGCATGAAATTGTCCAAAATGTCTTGGTATGCTGACGCCTTAAGAGTTCTCTTCACTGGAACTAAGGGGCCAATCCCAACCCCTGAAAAACAACCCCCACACAGTAATCCCCCCTCCACCAAGTGATTTGGACCAGTGCACAAAGCAAGGTCCATAAAGACATGGATGAGCGAGTTTGGGGTGGAGGAACTTAGTAAGGAACCTACCAAGTTTCTTCAATCAAGTGGGCATCCCATATGTACCCCACCCCCATCCAAGTTCTATTCCCCTAATAAAAAAAAAACAAAAAAAAAACAAAGTACAAGGACTGATTCTTGACTCGGTGTGTCTGGAAATTCATGTGCCTGGCTGTGTTGGGTGGGAGACGACCCACAATCGGGGTGTACGGGGGTATTGCTACACATGGATTACCCATACTGTGATATGGTAAAAAAAAGCAATGGCGTATAAGAAGAGAGGAGCATCAGGGGAGCTCCTTCCCTATCAGACACACAACACTCTTATCAGCCGATTACCTGAAGTGCCGATGCTCCAGTGTAAGAGCCGGTAATAGCGCCTATTGAGCTCTGCTCGCTGTCATCGCCGATCGAATGAAGAGTTGTTTACTAATCAGTCTGGGGAAGTTTGGGCTGCGCGGATGAGTGACTTGTAAGAAAAAGAAAAAAAATATTCCCTAAAGTCTTCTCCAGACAAACAGATTGTAGAGGAGGAAACTGCAGAGAAATGAGACCTGGGAGGAATCCGTTCCCACACATTCCCGCACATTGGGCCTCATTTACTAAAGCGAACGTAAAAGAGCAGAAACAGAGGCGTAACTGCACCCTTCATGGCCCCTGTGTGCAGGAAACCATGAAAAGCCCACCCGGCCCCTGTCCTGGGGCCATTTCCATTGGTCCCGGGGCCCCTTCCAGCAGTCTTGGGGTGCTCCCCTCTGAGCCCAAGACCCTTCCCACTGATTCTGATCCTTTACTTCCATTGCAGGGCCCTTTATATGCAGCGGGACCCTTTCATGTATTCTGCAGCATGCCCTCTTCCTGCTGTCTTAGGGCCCCCTACAGTGGCGGAATGCCAGGGCCCAGTCCTGGTAGCTCTGCCACTGCTGGGGCCTTTCTCTCTCTCTCAGTGTGGTCCCTGGCCCCTCCGTTTGTCTTTCTTTCACTGGGGCCCCTTGTGCGCTCTCTCTCAAATCTTTGGTGCTTAGGTTACCCCACACAAATTTGGATGCACAGATCCGCAGGTACCCAGCAGCACCAGCCATGGGCCCGCTGGGGCCCCCATACCTTGGAGCTGCTGAAGATGAGAACAGAAAGACGGGAGGGATGAGACACCACAGCAAGGAACCAGTGGGGGTGGGGATCGACTGATCAGCAGAGGAGAAGGTCCCAGGCACTGGGCACAGGGACATGGACAGCTGCATCTCCAAATGCATCACCGGGAAGGGAGGCAGTGCTGGGAGAACTAAGCAGAGCACAGGCACGAAGACACAGGATACAGGAGAGGAGAGGGATCCTTTCACATGTTCTGCAGTGGGTCTTGGGGCCTCCCACAGTGGCAGAATGCCAGGGCCCAGTCACAAATGCGACCTTTGTGACCCTGGTAGTTCCGCCACTGCATGTAAGTTTTAATCACATCTCACTTAGGCTATGTACACACGATAGGATTTTCCGTCAACAAAACCGTGGATTTTTTTCCGAAGGATGTTGGCTCAAACTTGTCTTGCATACACATGGTTACACAAATGTAGTCGCTAATTCCGAACGTCAAGAATGTGGTGACGTACAACACGTACGACGATCCAAGAAAAATGAGGTTCAATAGCCAGTGTGGCTCTTCTGCTTGATTCTGAGCATGCGTGGAATTTTGTGCATCGGAATTATGTACACACGATCAGAATTCCCGACAAGTCTTGTTGTCGGAAAATTGGGAACCTGCTCTCAAACATTTGTTGGCGGAAATTCCGCCAACAAATGTTCTATGAAGCATAAACATGGTTAGACTTTCCGACAACAAGCTCACATCCAACATTTGTTGTCGGGAAATCCTATCGTGTGTACAGGGCATTAGAGGAACTTCAGTCCCGGTAATGCTTAGTCTGCACCCCCCCCAGTCCAGCCTTCAGGAGGGCTCTGGGCTCTGCCCAGCCATTGGGACCGGGCAGAGACCTGCGGCACATCTGTGCAGGCATCGAGTCATGCACAATCAACCAGATATTTGGGATCTCCATAACTATGTGCATCTTCATGCATGTGCATAGGAAACCTGCGCATGTGCAGATATACCAGAGGTGTCTACAAGGTCCTGGCATCCGGGCAAAGCCGTTCAACACACGCAAATTGAGCATAATGTCATTCTTGCCTAGTCAGCACAAAAAACAGTCAAAAGAAAAAAAAATGTTATCCGATTATGGGAGAGGGAAGAGGGTGGAGCTAAGTTCAAATATTTTTTTTTTGCGGGGGCGGAGGGTGGGGGGTGAAGGTCCCCTTTAACATGCGTACACTTTACGTGAAACGTATCTTTAATTGATTAATAATAAAGTTTGCGTCAGTCCTTCTGGGGTTACCAGGTTGTGTGTCTTATGTTTCAAGGTGAAAAATGAAAAAAAAAAAAATGGGATGGCTTCTTGGATCAGCCAATGGATTGTTTTATATTCAAGAATATTCTCCACCTGTGAATCAGCCCCATCAGATCTGGATCTGGAACTTGGTGGTATAGTACAGTTGGGTTCCAGGGGCTCCCCAAGACAATGGCAGCATCATGGTGCAATGAGGTTTCCAATGGGGACATAGGCCAAACAGCAATATTCAAGAATATTCTCCATCTGTGAATCAGCCCAATCAGGTTGGATCTGGAACTTGGTGGTATAGTACAGTTGGGTTCCAGGGGCTCTCCAAGCCAATGGCAGCATCTTGGTGCAATGAGGTTTCCAATGGGGACATAGGCCAAACAACAATATTCAAGAATATTCTCCACCTGTGAATCAGCCCAATAGGGTTTGGATCTGAAACTTAGTGGTATAGTACAGTTGAGTTTTAGTTGCTCCCCAAGCCATTGACAGCATCATGGTGCAATGAGGTTTCCAATGAAGACAGAGCCAAAAACAACATTATTCAAGGACATTCTTCATCTCTGAATCAGCCCAATCAGGTTGGATCTGGAACATGGTGGTATAGTACAGTTGGGTATCAGGGGCTCTCTAAGCCAATGACAGAATCATGGTGCAATGGGGTTTCCAATGGGGACATAGGCCAAACAACAATATTCAAGAACATTACCCACCTGTGAATCAGCCCAATCAGGTTTGGATCTGGAACATGGTGGTATAGTACAGTTGGGTTCCAGGGGGTTTTCCAAGCTAATGGCATCATCATGGTGCAATAAGGTTTCCAATAAAGACAGAGGCCAAACAACAAGCTTTTTCAAAAACAGAGCTTACCAATGGCAGCTTCTATGTGGTGATGGACAGAGCCTGCAAAGGAGTCCTGCAAGACCAATTTGTGGGCCCCCTATGCAACTACTGGCCAAGGCAAAACTGTTATTGACTGTGTATCAATTGACAGCTAAACAGAAATGAGTTGTGTCCAGATCTACACACAGTTGAAGGGGTCCCAGCACCCATCTGACCCACATTTAGCATGAATTGGCACCTGAGTCCTAGAGGGCCCTTGTGCAGAAGCACTGTCTGCAATAATGGTATGCCCATCTCTGCTTACATGTTCTTCTCATGAGAGGTTTCTTTTGGAATGATGAATTCCCCAACATGAGCAGAACTCCAGCTCCAACCCCAACTTCCCCGTCATGTGATTCTCTTGCGACTTCTCCTCCTGGCCAATCAGGACAGGAGGCAGATCGGGTTAGCCGGGAGGAGAAGCTGAGCAAGCCGCGGCGGGGCCATGGGCCATGGGGGGCATGTAGGGGTGAGTGCAGTGGGGGGGACGTGGAGGGTCTGAGTGTGGAGTATCGTGGAGGGGCTGAGTGTGAACCTGGGTGAAGGGGGGTTTGTTTACCCCCCCAAAAAAAAAGTTTAGCACCAGCCGCTACTAGTAACAAGAAGTGGGTTGAATGACCCTGATCTTTAACTTGGAAGACTGAAGACACCTAGTGGCAGAGAAGAAGTAATGTGAGCCAAAGCTGCATGATGACCCACCCACAGCAGGCAGGTCCATGACAGCCTAGGTCAGTGATAGCGAACCTTGGCACCCAAGATGTTTTGGAACTACATTTCCCATGATGCTCATGGACTCTGCAGTGTAGTTGAGCATCATGGGAAATGTAGTTCCAGAACATCTGGGGTGCCAAGGTTCCCCATCACTGGCCTAGGCTCACAGAAATTGGGTTAGATGACCCAGATCTTCAATCCGTAAACTGGGAACATCTAGTGGTGGTGATAAAGTACTATAAGCCCGAGCTGCATGATGACCCAACCTCAGAAGGTGGGTCCATGTCAGCCTAGACTCACAGACAGTCGATTAGATGACCCTGATCTGCAGGACTATGTAACTATGTAAAACAATGGGTCCATGACAGCCTAGGCTAACAGGAATTGGGTTTAATGACGCTGATCTATGACTTGGACGACTGTAGACATCTAGTGGCAGAGAAGAAGTACTGTGAGCTCAAGCTGCGAGATGTCCCACCTTCAGAAGGTAGGTCCATTTTAGCCTAGGCTCACAGAAAATTGGTTAGATGACCCTGATCTTCAGTAACTACGTAACTATGTAAAAAGGCAGGTCCATGACAGCCTAGGCTAACAGGAAGTGGGTTGAATGACCCTGATCTTTGACTTGAGAAGACTGTAGACATCTAGTGGGGGAGAAGACCTACTGTGAGCCCAATCTGCATGATGATCAACCCTCAGTAGGCTCACAGAAAGTGGGTTAGATGACCCTAATCTTCAAATTGGTAGACTGAGGACACTTACTGGTGGAGAAGAAAAACGATGAGCCCAAGGCGCATGTTGAATCACCATCAGCAGGTCGATCCATGACAGCCTTGGCTAACAGGACGTGGATTACATGATTGTGGTCTTTAAATCGAAAAACTGAGGACATCTGGTGACCTAGAAAGGGTATGTGTGTCACTCAGGCTTAGAAAAGAGGGGGTAAGTAAATGGTATGTCCGCAGCTGCTGTTAGAGTGCTGACAGAGGATGGAGTGGCTCCTCCAAGAGTTCAAGAGAAAAAGGGGTAGCCCCTGGAAGACGCACATCTAAGGTGTCCTAGAAAGGTGATGGGAGCGGCATGACCAAGCTCCAGGGGCAGAGTAAACCCGCGTTGGGGGCATGGCCTGGTCGGAGTCCAGGCTGAGGTTGCCACTCCATTCACCTCTTTAGGACACCTTAGATGTCCAGAGGCTACCCCTTTTTCTCTTGAGGACATCTAGTGGTGGAGAAGAAGTACTGCTGGGGACAGTTCTGGGTTGAAGATGAATATTACTGCAGAGAAAAAAATGTTTTTATTTTTATTTTTTGCAGGTGCAGGGAATAAAAAACAAAAAAGTTGTCGCTTTATGTTGTATGAGGAGGCTATACAGCATTTACAATAATGTAGCATGAAATCCATTATTTATCGTTCTCCTTCTAATATAATTTTACACGGTGTTCAGCTTCTTATTTTTTATTTTACCTTGTCTCTGGGTAGTTAGAAGAAAAAAAAACATCTGTCACTCAAAAAACTGATTGGCTCAGTGTTGTAAATCTGCCACTCAGGAATTGAGAGAACAATTGTAATCCTCTGCGGCTCTCATCCATAAATCCCGGATGTTTATGAGCCGTGTTTGGGCCACTCGGAGAAGGTCTGGAGAATTCACAAATGCAGAACTAGCTGTTTTCTTTGATCTTCAATCCTCATCATTAATTCAGAAGTGGGATCTGTATGTGAAACGTCGCTCCCTTCGTCAGCCCCCACTCTCCCTTTTCTACGTTTCCATCATACCGCCATCCCTATCTCCGTCTCTCTACCTGACACTGCGCCAAAGCGTTGTTCGAGGTGACACATCCCTTTTTGTTTGAAGCTGCTTCTGGTCGGATTATCCTCACAATATGATATTTGTGTTTGGAAAAGATCAAGGCGGGGCTGTGAGAACCTGTTCGGTTTCCAAGGCTGGGAATCCAGCTTGGCCGCGCGTCCCGCTCAGCTTTCCGTGGGATAAATAATTCACGGGCAGTTATTCTAGATGGAGGAGAGAGGAATTATGTTATTTTGATGATGTGGGTTAAAATAACTCATCAAACCGGGCACTTCAGCCAGACCATGAGAGGGTGGAAGAACACGCGTCTGGGTGGCAGTGACACGTGTAATTACCGTGTGCACCGGAGGCGGCTGAATTATTACTTATTCTTGAAATAATTTTATGGACGGATTTAAGCCGCAGAGAGTCGTTACAAGAGAATGAACTTGACATGTTAGTTATCAAGGAAAGGAAGAGACGCGTCCATGTCTCCTGGAGGATTATTTAGCAGGACTTGAAGGATAGCAATAGGTTATTATTATTATTTCTTAACTGCAATATATTGTAGGAGAGCGTTACTGTAAGGCAGCCGATCTCAACCTTTTTATTAAGTCGCAGCACTCTTTAAAAGTATGCAAAATCTGGAGCCCCGCCCCCCCCCCAGTCTAAAAAGTGACAAATGTAAAGGTTATCTATCTATGGGAAACCTAAGCCAGGGATGATGCCCACAACCACCATGATGAAATGAACTTCACATCATAAGCTCCCTCTTCACATCAGAGGCCCCCCATCATATCAGAGCCCCCCCTTTCACATCCGTGTCACCCCTTTATAGCAGAGGCCCCCCCAATCACATTCGAGCCCCCTTCATACCCGTGTCCCCCCTCAACATCAGACACCCAACATCAGATTAGAGCCCCCCTTCACATCCGAGTCACCCGTTTATATCAGAGCCACCCTTTCACATCCATGTCACCCATTTATATCAGAGGCCCCCCCAATCACATTAGTGCCCCCCTTCATACCTGAGCCCCCACTTAACATCAGACACCCAAAATCAGATTAGAGCCCCCCCTTCACATCCGAGTCACCCCTTTACATCAAAGGGCCCCCAATTACATCTGAGTTTCCCCTTTAACATCAGACACCCACCATCACATCAGAACCTGTGTCACTCCTTTATATCAGAGGCCCCCCCAATGACATCAGAGCCCCCCTTCATACCCGAGTCCCCCCTTAAAATCAGACACCCACTATCAGATTAGAGCCCCCCTTCACATCCGAGCCACCCCTTTACATCAAAGGGCCCTCCATCACATCTGAGTTCCTCCTTTAACATCAGAAACCCCACATCACATCAGAGGTCCCCAACACATCAGAGCCGCCCTTCACACCTGAGTCCCCCCTTAACAGCAGGCACCCACCATCAGAGCCTCCTCCTTCACATTCAAGTCACCCCTTTACATCAGAGAGCCCCATCACATCTGAGTTCCCCCTTTAACATCAGATACCCACCATCACATAAGAGGCCCCCTTCACATCTGCATCCCCCTTTAACATCAGATACCCCCAACACATCAGAGCCGCCCTTCACACCTGAGTCCCCCCTTAACACCAGGCACCCACCATCAGAGCCCCCCCCTTCACATCCGAGTCACCCCTTTACATCAGAGGGTACCCATCACATCTGAGTTCCCCCTTTAACATCAGACAAGCCCCATCATATCAGAGGTCCCCAACACATCAGAGCCGTCCTTCACACCTGAGTCCCCCCTTAACACCAGACACCCACCATCAGAGCCCCCCTTCACATTTGAGTTACCCCTTTAAATCAAAGGTCCTCCCATCACATCTGAGTTCCCCCGTTTAACATCAGACACACTCATCACATCAGAGATCCCCCGCATATTAGAGTCCACCCTTCACATGAGACACCCACCATCACATAAGAGCCCCCCTTCACATCTGAGTCACCCTATTACATCAGAGGGGCCCCCAATCACATCAGATCCACCCTTCACACATGAGTTCCCCCTTAACATCAGACATCAACCATCACATCAGAGCCCCCCTTCACATCTGAGTCTCCCCTTTACATCAGAGGGCCCCCTTCACATCTGAGTTCCCCCTTAACATCAGACACCCCCATCACATCAGAGGTCCCCAACACAACAGAGCCCCCGTTACACCAGAGAAGCCCGGAGCAAAAAATTAAATACAATAAAAAATAGCAAAGGGCTGGCATGACAGGGCAAACAGGGTACAGATAAAATGAGAGGGCTCACCCAATTGGAGGAACCTGGGGGAGGAGGGGACATAGATAGTTAAAAGGAGCTGGCCCCTCCCCAGCGGTGCTGGGTGAGCAGGCCTCAGGTTCCAGGACCAGGGGGGCGTGAGTCCTTGTGAGCTCGGAGGTCCAGGCCTCTGGAGCGCTTCTCCCTGGACTCCTCCCCCAGAGCTCAGCATCACGCCAGGAGCCCCTTTCGGGCCCCTTCGAGACCACCCATGAAGCATTCCGCTATGCTAGCAGGTGGGGGTCCCAGGAGGAATCCCCCCACAGACGGAACTCGGTGGGCGGATGCTCCGGGAGCAACGGGACATCTCCACAGCCTGCCTGGCAGCAGGAGAAGGAGCATGCAGGCACCGCCCCTTGCGATGTGTCAGGTAAGACAGCGGCGGGGGACAAGGCTGGGACTGCGGGGGAGGCTGGTAGCAAACAAGAGGCCATTAGATTGGCCGACTCAGCAAAATGTGAAGTGTATGTGTGTTTTGAGGGGCCCCTAGGAGCGCACCTTAAACCGGAGGTCCGGCAAAAAATTTGGAAAGGTAAGTATGTGGAGATATTCTCGCTGCTGCCGCTGGAAAAGTTCAATCTGGATAGGGTCAGCCAGAAGAGACCAAGAAGGAGGATGAGGAGAAGAGGCGGTACAGACTGATTCCACAAACTTTCCCTAACCGGTTACAGGCTTTCGCCATTATGGGGAGCGTGATTGGGGAGAAGAACCACAAACACTGTTCGGCTCTCTTCTGTTATCTGGACGCCATCGGAGAGGCCTACAGAGTCTATGGGGGCACTGCATGGTTGAGGTACGACGAGCAGTTCCGGCAGCGGAGAGCGATATGCCCATCCTTGAGGTGGGACCACAAGGACATTAGTTTGTGGATGCAGCTTATGACCTCGGCGCGGGCCCCATATCAGTTTTTTCAAGGGGGGCAGGTAGAGCATCTACCCCTGGACCATCATCCGGAAAGAAGAAGGGGGTCTGTTGGCAGTCCAATGAATGTTCCTGCAAGTTTGGGGGGGCTTGCCGATACAAGCACGAGTGCTCCGGTTGCTAAGGTGCCCACCCCTTGTCCTGCTGCTTCAAACAAGAGAAGGGTCCTGCCGGTGAGTCTCTTAACAAAAGGGACGACACTGGTGAGGTTGGAAAGGATGCGGCCTTTCCTCGATAGATACCCAGGCGGCACGGTTGTTAGGATTTCGCATACCTTGTGCTTTGGCCATGGTGCCTCCAGTGTCCTGGAGCTTGAGCTCGGCCTTGCAACATTCGGAAGTGGTTTCTGAGAAATTGTGGAAGGAAGTTGCATTGGGCCGCATGTGTGGCCCTTTCCCTACATTACCTTTAGCGGATTTGGTTATCTCACCCTTAGGGGTCATGGCGAAAAAAGAGCCCAATAAATTTAGGCTCATTCACCACCTTTCCTTCCCAAAGGGGGGGTCGGCCAATGATGCGATTGACTCGGAGGTGTGTGCTGTAACTTACACTTCCTTTGATGCGGCTGTCTTCTGGGTGTGACATTATGGGCAAGGGGAGCTGATGACCAAATCTGATATTGAGTCTGCCTTTAGGCTGCTTCCTGTTCATCCAGATAGCTTTCACTTGCTGGGATGTCATTGGGACGAGGAGTTCTACGTGGTCACTGCTTTCCCATGGGATGTTGGATCTCATGTGCACTATCTGAGCAGTTCAGCTCTTTTGTGGAGTGGGTAGTTCGGGATGTCTCTGAAGTAAATTCTATCATCCATTACTTGGATGACTTCCTTTGTGTGGGCCCAGCCTCCTCCAGGATCTGTGTGGTGCTACTGACTATGTTGGAACACATCGCCAATCCTTTGGTATCCCCTTGGCCCCAAAAAAGATGGAAGGGCCAACCACAGTCCTTAGTTTCTTAGGTATTGTGTTGGATTCCAGCGCCATGGAGTGCCGCTTGCCGGATGACATGCTGGCTGCCCTCAAGGAGGAAATTTGGGGTCTCTTGGGATTGCACAAGGTTCAAATTCAGAAATTGCAGTCGTTGTTGGGTAAGTTGAATTTTGCGTGTCGTATCCTACCTATGGGGAGAGTATTTTGCTGAAGGCTTTCGGCAAGTACGGTGGGGTCACATCATCCACTCATTTCGTGCACCTGGTAAAGGAACATAGGGAGGATTTGCGAGCATGGCACTCTTTCCTGGAATCTTTTAACGTGTGAGCATTGCATGTGTCCGGGCCGGACATATGCAATGACCTGGAATTTGCAGTAACTTTGACCTGGAATTTTACACGGATGCGGCCGGCTTGACGGGTTTTGGGGCCTTCTTCCAGAGCTGTTGGAGTGCAGGACCCTGTCCGCATTCGTGGAAGGAAGTGGCTCTTCTCCGTAATTTAGTGTTACTGGAATTGTTTCCGGTGGTGCTGGCCGTGGAGTTGTGGGGTGAGTCTTTCAGGGATCATGAAAGTGCGCTTCCACGAGGACAATCTAGGGGTAGTACAGGTCATCAATAAGGACTCAGCCTCGTCTCCACCTGTGGTGCAACTGCTCTAACACTTGGTGTTGAGATGTCTGCAGTTAAATGTTTTTATTTATGCTGTTCACCTCCTGGGAGTTGAGAATGTCATTGCTGATGCTTTGTCTCACTTTCAGTGGGACAGATTCCAGGAGTTGGCGCCGGCGGCAGAGCAACGTGGAGTTTCTTGTCCCGAATGGCTGTGGAGGATTGCCTTGGGGTTGTCTCTGGATGGATCAGATGGTCAGTAAGTGATGCAACGTGGGCAGTAAGGTTTAGCAGAAATAGCTGTGATTGGTGCATCAGGCCGAGGTGGACCAGGAGGGCTCGGAAGTATGGTTACTGGTGCTGTACTTTGTCCCACGGAACCTTGAAAAGGGGGTGTCAGTGTTGGAGAAAAAATTAGCAGGTTTGGTGTTTCTATTCAAATTGCTATTCAAATACACCAAAAAACGCCAGACATCTAAAAACTAGAAGACAGAAGACATCTAGAAGACATCTAGAAGACCTCTAGTGGTGGAGAAGTACTGTGAGCTCAATGTGCACGATGACCCACCCTCAGGAAGTATGTTGATGACAACCTAGGCTCAGAGGAAGTGGGTTGGAAGACCATGGTCTTTAACTCAGAAGACTGAGGACATCAAGTGGTGGAGAGGAAGTACTGTGAGCCCAAGGTGCATGATTACCCACCCTCAGAAGGCGTGTCGATGACAGCCTAGGCTCACAAGAAGTGGGGTGAATGACCCTGGTCTTTACCTTGAAAGACTGAGGACATCTATTGGTGAAGAGGGAGTACTGTAAACCCAAGGTGCCAGATGACCCACCCTCAGGAGGCTTGTTGATGACAGCCTAGGCTCACAGGAAGTAAGTTGAATGAATCTGGTCTTTAACTTCGAAGACTGAGGACATCTAGCAACAGAGAGGAAGTACTGTGAGTCCAAAGTGCATGATGACCCACCCTCAGGAGACATGTCAATGACAGCCTAGGCTCACAGGAAGTGGGTTGGATGACTCTGGTCTTTAACTTTAATATGCACCCAGTGCCAGGGGAAAGGGGGTCCCCAAACATCCGAGGCGAGGATGCCAAAGTCCCCCCATCCCCCCCCACACACGCACACACCTCTCATACCAAGCTCTGTAATTCGACAAAATTTAGCACAAATAAAAAAACAGTATTAAAAAAAGGAAATAAGCTCAAGGAAGGGAATGAAGGAGTTAAAAAAAAAGAATAAGTTAAAATATTGTAGCTAAAATTTTAGGGAAAAAAAAAAGAATTAGAGTTAACTTCAAATATATTTTGCAATTTGCCCCTTTTATGACGATAGTAGTACATTTCTGGCATCCTCTGCAGTTCCAACAAGGTTTCATTCCTGCTGTACCATTTCTTAAATTATATCTAAAACCTTTAAGGCACTTGTGTCAAACACAATGCCCATGAGCCGAATCCAGCCTGCTAGGCCATCTCATGTGGTCAGACTCCTCACATTTAGAAGTCGGCAGCAGAAGGGAGGACAGAACTCCTCTGCCAGATCCTGGGCTTCTCCTGTGCATTTGTGGGGAGGCTCAACCCTACCCCTCCCCATCTCAGCATCAGAGAGGAGGACAGAACTCCTCTGCCAGATCCTGGGCTTCTCCTGTGCATTTGTGGGGAGGCTCAACCCTACCCCTCCCCATCTCAGCATCAGAGAGGAGGACAGAACTCCTCTGCCAGATCCTGGGCTTCTCCTGTGCATTTGTGGGGAGGCTCAACCCAACCCCCCATCTCAGCAGCAGAGAGGAGGACAGAACTCATCCGCCAGATCCTGCGCTTCTCCAGTTCATTCGTAGGGAGGCTCAACCCTACACACCCATCTCAGCAACAGATTGGAGGACAGAACTCCTCCGCCAGATCCTGTGATTCTCCCGTTCATTTGTGGGGAGACTCAACCCTACCCCCCCATCTCAGCAGCAGAGAGGAGGACAGAACTCCTGCGCCAGATCCTGCGCTTCTCCTGTTCATTCGTGGGGAGGCCCTACCCTATCCCCCATTTCAGCAGCAGAGAGGAGGACAGAACTCCTCTGGCAGATCCTGGGCTACTCCCGTGCATTCGTGGGGAGGCTCAATCCAACCCCCCCCCCCCAATCTCAGCAGCAGAGAGGAGGATAGAACTCCTCCTACAGATCCCTAATCTCCCTCCATAAAAAGTACCTGTCACATGCCTCATGCCTATTGCTGTCACAAAGGATGTTTACATTCCTTATGACAGTAAAAAAAGTAATAAAAAAATAAATAAAGCAACAGTGTAAAAAAAATTAAATGAAAAAATAATAATAATAAATAAAAATTAAAGTGCCCCCATCTCGCCATACTAGCACACAAAGGCAAATGCGTTCATTGGCCCCCCGCGCATGCAAACAGCGATTGTCTCACACATGTGAGGTATCACTGCGAAGATCATGGGCAGTAATTCTCGCACCAGACCTCCTCTGTACATATAAAGTGGTGACCTGTAAAGGCTTTTAAAGTGTTGCCTAGGGATAGTAAAGTTTAGTGAAATTTACGTAGTTTGTCACCATTGCGCAATTTTAAAGCGTGACATGTTTGAGACTGATATGACTGATTTCTGATTGGGACTCTAAAACAAAGTTAATACTGCAGCTGCAGGAACAGATTCACAGGACTCAATCACTGTGTTTAAAATGTCCGTTCAGTGAAAAATTTATTATTACATGTTATTTTATACATAGATAAGAAAGGGGTGGTGTGAGATGTTATTAAAAAGTAACAAATAGAAATATATTATTAAAAACTAGCGAATAGAACAATTGCAAAAGTTAAACCTTGAAAAGGGAGGGGGGAGTAGAGAGCGTTTAGTAGGAGAAGTGTCTGTGTGTTAGGTGAAGGTTACAGAACACATTTCAACAGTGAGAACAAAATGGATTCTCTTGTGCTTAAATGAACAGTACAATGAATGTCCATGTCATTTGTACAACAACCCCTGCTGCTTTCAGTTGAGTGATTTGATCCTTTATCCCCTCAGTCTGAGCAATACTCAGTGGGTACTGTTTAATCTGTGGGAGATGGGCTCCTGGTTTAATTTTTATCATGACTGGGGTGCAATCCAGCAGACCTACATCATATTTGCTGGTGGCCCATAATTCAGTGGGAATCACTTTCAATTCTGGTGGAAATGGCAGAGTGGAGTCTTGGATTAAAAATACTCCACAGGCAGAATTTAAAACTTCTCCTGATAGACTACTGACCACTTGGACTCCTGTAGGAGTGTAGTCTATGTTTGCTAGAATTTGGTTCAAAATGTCAGCTCCCAAAAGATTGGTAGGAACTGTGTCTGAAACTAACACTTTAGTGACAATTTCTGTTTGCTGTCCTAGCCTAAGTTTAAGTGGCTTGGACTCAACCAAATCAGTAGAGGTCCCGGTTAGGCCAACACCAGAGATAACATTTGTAGATAATAATCCTGGAGGTAAGTCCTCTATATTAAAAACACTTCGGCTTGCACCAGTATCAATTAAACAGGTTAATTCTGTTTCTCCTCCAGGATAGGGGAGCTCTTGTAAAAATACTTTTACTCTGGCCTCGGGACCATTGTCTCCCCTATTTAACATGATTGATACTGGCATGCCATTTTCCTATGCCTGATCCACTGCTTTTGGCAGAGAACTGGGATCAGCATGAGGGGCCTCTAAGCTCTTTTCTAGTCTACGGTCAGGAAGATGGCAGAATTTGGCTATGTGTCCTTCCCCATCACAATTGTAGCATATAATTGGTCCCCGATTGCCATGATTTCTGAAATTGCCTTTGCCTCTTCCTCTTCCTTTTCCTCTCTGCTTCCCCATGTACATTACCTTGGGTTTGCTGTCTTTTTGGTTAATCCTGTTTTCTATGGATAACAGGATAGGCAGGACGTCTCGAATAGACATATTGCCTGCCTCAGGCCTTGCTGTGAACAACTTTTCTTTCAACTGGGGTATTAAACCATCAAGAAACCTTTGTTTCACCAGTTGTGTAGATGGACTTGCAGTTTCTCCCGCCTTCTCTTCCTCTATTTTAATGCCTGCTTCCTCAGCCATCTCACTTAACCGCCTCCAATAAGCCCCTGCTGCTTCCTCTTTCCCTTGCTTAGCATTCATAAATTCAGCATGTCTGGTTTGTCCATATATTTGGGGCAATTTTTCCTTCAATTTCTCACAAACCTCCCGTCCACTAACCATCTTACCTAGATTTTTGACGTCTACACCACATTCTTTAAGTATATAGCCAGACATGTTGCTTCCCACTGCTTTAATAAGAAGCTGATGAATGTCAGTAGCAGAAGCCTCATATGCTTCCTGTGCAGCACTAAGTTTGTTTGCAAACCCAATTGGATTCTTTCTAGGATCTCCCAATCCCTCTAATATGGCTCTCATATCTTGGGGACTAAAAGGTACATGCCATTTAATTTGAGACTTACTGTCAACAGCATCACCTTCAAAAACTAATTGGGTTCTGACAGGATAAACTGCAACAGATTTCTCTATGCCAGGGGCAGAAGGGCTGGCATCTCCCTTCCTTCTCTCTTCATCTTGCTGCCACAATTTGGAAATTATGGTTTGCTCTGGAAGTTCAGACTCTATCTCTCTTTCTCTGGCCAAAGCCTTAAGTTCAGAGAGATCTAGGTTTGCATATGTGCCTTTTGATTTATGCCAATCATCTGTTTCTAAGATACGAGCCAAATCCCTCTTTGTAGGTTGATATGGGGCTGTTAAACCTCTGCTCTCTACTATATTGCATAGCTCATCTTTTGTGTGTTCCATGTAATCTAATTCTTTTGCTTTTGTGCGTGCACCCCTTAAAGCCAAACTGGCAGCCACATAAGGTGGGGGGTCCTCCTCTACAGAGTCTTCTGGCCAAACGTAGTAAATTTGGGCAGTACTTTTATTAAATATCTCTGTCAAGCCAGTTTGATTTGCTACTTTAGCTTCTGTCTCCCATGTGCAAGCTATTCTCCACGTTCCTTCACTGCACAGTAGTGGGCCATAATCGTGCAGAAAAGTTTGCCATACTTTTAAATCAAAAGTCCCTTCAGATTTTAAAGGTTTAGCTGTTCCCTTTGTCCATTCTACCCATTTATCTAGGGGCTCAGTATAGGCAGAACCGTACCTTCGGTTCATATATTCTCTAGCGCTCATCTTGCGCTGGGCATTTTCTGAAGGCCTCTCTCCCTTCATTCCCTTAATTAATTTAATGCCCATAATGACTGGCCAGTCTTCTCTCTTCTCTACTTGTGCCTATACCCTCTTGCCTCTAAAACAAATAGTACAGCAAATCTGCAGATTTACAAGAATAGTCTCCACTTATCTACGTGGATAGAAGGGGTTTATGACAATAGCCAAAACACTCATTAAGAGACCCTCCTCGTCTCTTCTCTTCTCTGTGAGTTTTATCTGACCCTACCATGCGCCTCTGACCCAGGTCGCCCACAAGGAGTCAACGCAGGGAACTGCAGAGGATTTTCCCTATCCACACACAGTCCAACCCGTGAAGGGGGACACAAACACATTCACACACACACGTTACCCAACCAGAAAGGTCCGAGAGTGGTCTGGTTTCCTTGAGAACCGACAGATAGGATACATAGGAAAAGGCAGAAATATAGCAAGCTTAAGGGCAGCTTACCTAGCCGGCATTTGAGGTCTGCGTTTCCCGATGATCCCGATCGAAGCGCGGTTCCTTCTGGAGACTCTGCCAAACTCCTGGCTGGCTCGCCAAGACTGATATGACTGATTTCTGATTGGGACTCTAAAACAAAGTTAATACTGCAGCTGCAGGAACAGATTCACAGGACTCAATCACTGTGTTTAAAATGTCCGTTCAGTGAAAAATTTATTATTACATGTTATTTTATACATAGATAAGAAAGGGGTGGTGTGAGATGTTATTAAAAAGTAACAAATAGCAATATGTTATTAAAAGCTAACAAATAGAAATATATTATTAAAAACTAGCGAATAGAACAATTGCAAAAGTTAAACCTTGAAAAGGGAGGGGGGAGTAGAGAGCGTTTAGTAGGAGAAGTGTCTGTGTGTTAGGTGAAGGTTACAGAACACATTTCAACAGTGAGAACAAAATGGATTCTCTTGTGCTTAAATGAACAGTACAGTGAATGTCCATGTCAGTATCTATTTACTTGGCGTGATATTATCTTTTATATTTTACAAAAAAAATGGGTTATGTATTGGGTTTTTTTTTTGCAATAAAATTTTAAAAAGTTAATTTTTTCCCAAAAATGACGTTTGGAAAAACCACTGCGAAAAAACCGTGTGACATAAAAAATTGAAAAACCCACCAATTTATTCTGTAGGGCCTCTGCTTTAAAAATATATATATAATGTTTGGGGGTTCTAAGTAATTTCCTAGCAAAAAAAAAAACATATTTTCTCATGGAAACAAAAAGTGGCAGAAAATGTCGGGTTTTTTCGTCATTGCTCCTACTTATTCCCTTTCTGTGTATCAATATCAGCTTGAGCTACTGAGATCCATAAAAACTGCTTTTTTTTCCAAAGGAGCTAAGGCATTATCCACACACATGTCCTCTGAAATTACGTTCATTTCTGCACCCTCTCTATTTGTCCTGGTGGGTGGAAAAAAACAACATTTTACAATTGTCATTGAGATGGTAAATCTCCCAGTGTGGACATTTGGTGAAGTTCCCCTCACTTTCCAGAGACTCCCTCATTTCCGTTGTGTCTCCAGGGCAGGAAATTAAGAAAAATCACTCAGTGGGTCACAGACATGAAAAAAATGAACTAGGTCCTATTTTATTTTATTTAAAACTTAAAAAAAAGAAGATAAAAAAAAAAAAGAAAAACAGTAGTATTTTTTTGTAAGCACAGATGGAAAAAATGATGATGAAGGCCTAGGGCTGAAACGCGTCAGTATTTTTGAAAGATGTTATTGCTGTAATGCTTAAATAAATATTTTCTATGGAGAAGCTGTCGAGTTGCCGGCCTGCACTTTCTATGGATCTTTTGTGAGCTTAATTAGACAGAGCACCAACTACTCTACACACCAACTATAATATATAGCGGTAGAGCTTGGGTGAGTTTTCCTCTTGCTAGAAGGAAAAAATAGCTGTGAGAGAAAACAAGCATGCAGGAATTAAATGTCAACGAAAAGTTATGAAAAAAAAAACAAAAAACTAAAAAAAAAAACAAACAGTAGAAGGGTTTTTTTTTTCTTTTGCAAGCACAGTAGGAAAAAATAGCTGTGAGAGAAAACAAGCATGCAGGATTTTTAATGTCAACCAAAAGTCTGAAAAAAAAAGTAACTAGGTCCTATTTTATTTAAAACTAAAAAAAACTAAAAAAACTAAAAAAATTAAAAAAAACAAACAGTAGAAAGGTATTTTTTTTTTTTTGCAAGCATGCACAAGCATGCAGGAATTAAATGTCAACGAAAAGTCAGAAAAAAACCCCAAAAAACTAACTAGGTCCTATTTTATTTAAAACAAAAACAAAAAAACTAAAAAACAAACAAACAGTAGAAGGGTATTTTTTTTTTGCAAGAACAGTAGGAAAAAATAGCTGTGAGAGAAAACAAGCATACAGGAATTAAATGTCAATGAAAAGTCAGAAAAAAAAAAACAAAAAAACTAACTAGGTCCTATTTTATTTAAAACTAAAAAAAAAAAAATAAATAAAAAACAAACAAACAGTAGAAGGGTATTTTTTTTTTTTTTTTTGCAAGCACAGTAGGAAAAAATAGCTGTGAGAGAAAACAAGCATGTAGGAATTAAATGTCAACCAAAAGTCAGAAAAAAAACTAAATAGGTCCTATTTTTTTAAAACTAAAAAAAAAAAAAAAAAAAACTAACTAGGTCCTATTTTATTTAAAACTTAAAAAAAACAAAAAAAAAACAAACAAACAGTAGAAGGGTATTTTTTTTATATTTTGCAAGCGCAGTAGGAAAAAATAGCTGTGAGAGAAAACAAGCATGCAGGAATTAAATGTCAACCAAAAGTCAGAAAAAACTAAATAGGTCCTATTTTTTTAAAACTAAAAAAAAAAAAAAAAAACTAACTAGGTCCTATTTTATTTAAAACTTAAAAAAAAAACAAAAAAACAAACAAACAGTAGAAGGGTTTTTTTTTTTTTTTTTTTGCAAGCACAGTAGGAAAAAATAGCTGTGAGAGAAAACAAGCATGCAGGAATTAAATGTCAACGAAAAGTCTGAAAAAAAAACAAAAAACTTACTAGGTCCTATTTTATTTAAAACAAAAACAAAAAAACTAAAAAACAAACAAACAGTAGAAGGGTATTTTTTCTTTGCAAGCACAGTAGGAAAAAATAGCCGTGAGAGAAAAGAAGCATACAGGAATTAAATGTCAACCAAAAGTCAGAAAAAAAAAACCAAAAAAGCTAACTAGGTCCTATTTTATTTAAAACTAAAAAAAAATTAAAAAATAAAAAACAAACAAACAGTAGAAGGGTATTTTTTTTTTTTTTTTTGCAAACATAGTAGGAAAAAATAGCTGTGAGAGAAAACAAGCATGTAGGAATTAAATGTCAACCAAAAGTCAGAAAAAAAACTAAATAGGTCCTATTTTTTTTAAAACTAAAAAAAAAAAAAAAAAACAAACAGTAGAAGGGTTTTTTTTTTGCAAGCACAGTAGGAAAAAATAGCTGTGAGAGAAAACAAGCATACAGGAATTAAATGTCAACCAAAAGTCAGAAAAAAAAAAACAACTAGGTCCTATTTTATTTAAAACTAAAAAAAAACAAAAAAACTAAAAAACAAACAAACAGTAGAAGGGTATTTTTTTTTGCAAGCACAGTAGGAAAAAACAGCTGTGAGAGAAAACAAGCATGCAGGAATTAAATGTCAATGAAAAGTCAGAAAAAAAACAAAAAACTTACTAGGTCCTATTTTATTTAAAACAAAAACAAAAAAAATAAAAAACAAACAAACAGTAGAAGGGTATTTTTTTTTTGCAAGCACAGTAGGAAAAAATAGCCATGAGAGAAAAGAAGCATACAGGAATTAAATGTCAACCAAAAGTCAAAAAAAAAAAAAAAAAAACTAACTAGGTCCTATTTTATTTAAAACTAAAAAAAACTAAAAAACTAAAAAACAAACAAACAGTAGAAGGGTATTTTTTTTTTTTTTTTTTGCAAGCACAGTAGGAAAAAATAGCTGTGAGAGAAAACAAGCATGTAGGAATTAAATGTCAACCAAAAGTCAGAAAAAAAACTAAATAGGTCCTATTTTTTTAAAACTAAAAAAAAAAAAAAAAAAAAAAAAAAAAACTAACTAGGTCCTATTTTATTTAAAACTTAAAAAAAAACAAAAAAACCAAACAAACAGTAGAAGGGTATTTTTTTTTTTTTTTGCAAGCACAGTAGGAAAAAATAGCTGTGAGAGAAAACAAGCATGCAGGAATTAAATGTCAATGAAAAGTCAGAAAAAAAAACAAAAAACTTACTAGGTCCTATTTTATTTAAAACAAAAACAAAAAAACTAAAAAACAAACAAACAGTAGAAGGGTTTTTTTTTTTTTTTTTTGCAAGCACAGTAGGAAAAAATAGCTGTGAGAGAAAACAAGCATACAGGAATTAAATGTCAACCAAAAGTCAGAAAAAAAAAAACTAACTAGGTCCTATTTTATTTAAAACTAAAAAAAAACAAAAAAACTAAAAAACAAACAAACAGTAGAAGGGGTTTTTTTTTTTGCAAGCACAGTAGGAAAAAATAGCTGTGAGAGAAAACAAGCATGCAGGAATTAAATGTCAACGAAAAGTCAGAATTTTCTATTTGTTCCAGGTCAGTGACTCAAAAAGTCATGTCACACAACAACGTGGCTTCCTAATGCTCGTTTCATCCTTAACACCTTCATAATCTACTTGACAACCTCACCTTCCTCTGCCCTGTATCTCTTGTTCTTCCAACAACCCATTCCCAAACTCTTCTTTTGAGCTTCCTCACACCGATATACACTTGAATCTACCTACATGATATTTGGCTACATTTATTTCACGGCAAGTTTGCCAATTACCGATCACCAAAGGGGAAACTTTGATTTTATCTCACTGAGATGCTACAGCAGAGAGGCCTTGGATTTGAGGCCTAAGATGCTGAGTAAGGGAACTGAACCACCATTGAAGAACCTCGGCTTAAATGAGGAGAAGCTAAGTAGAAGCTTGGTCTTCAAATGAAGTAAGGTGATCTCTCCCGACCCCAAGATGTCAGTAGTTGGCCCACCAAGTACTTTGCAGTGAAAAACCCAATTCGCAGGATGCCAGGTTGGCTTCAAGATTCTCTGCCTGTGAAGGTTGAAAGAAATTTTAAAAAGTTTATTTTCCCCCAAAATTACGTTTGAAAAACCACTGCTAAAATACTGTGTCACATAAAAAATTGCAAAACCCACCAATTTATTCTCTAGGGCCTCTGCTTTAAAAAAATATATACAATGTTTGGGGATTCTAAGTAATTTTCTAGCCAAAAAAAACAACATATTTTCGCAAGTACTTTTAACCTTCACAGGTAGAGAATCTTGAAGCCAACCTGGCATCCTGCGAATTGGGTTCTTCACTGCAAAGTACTTAGTGGGCCAACTACTGACATCTTGGAGAGAGGTCTTCATTTGAAGACCAAGCTTCTACTTAGTTTCTCCTCATTTAAGCCAAGGTTCTTCATTGGTGGTTCAGTTCCCTTACTCAGCATCTTAGGTCTCTTGGGGGGGGGGGACAGTACTTTCAGCCTTCACGGGCAGAGAATCTTGAAGCCAACCTGGCATCCTGCGAATTGGGTTCTTCACTGCAAAGTACTTGGTGGGCCAACTACTGACATCTTGGAGAGAGGTCTTCATTTGAAGACCAAGCTTCTACTTAGCTTCTCCTCATTTAAGCCGAGGTTCTTCAATGGTGGTTCAGTTCCCTTACTCAGCATCTTAGGCCTCTTAGGGGGGGGACAGTACTTTCAACCTTCACAGGCAGAGAATCTTGAAGCCAACCTGGCATCCTGCGAATTGGGTTCTTCACTGCAAAGTACTTGGTGGGCCAACTACTGACATCTTGGGGAGAGGTCACTATACTTTATTTGAAGACCAAGCTTCTACTTAGCTTCTCCTCATTTAAGCCGAGGTTCTTCAATGGTGGTTCAGTTCCCTTACTCAGCATCTTAGGCTTCTTGGGGGGGGACAGTACTTTCAACCTTCACAGGCAGAGAATCTTGAAGCCAACCTGGCATCCTGCGAATTGGGTTCTTCACTGCTAAGTACTTGGTGGGCCAACTACTGACATCTTGGGGAGAGGTCACTATGCTTCATTTGAAGACAACGCTTATACTTAGCTTCTCCTCATTTAAGCCAAGGTTCTTCAGTGGTGGTTCAGTTCCCTTACTCAGCATCTTAGGCCTCAAATCCCAGGACTCTTTGCTGTAGCATCTCAGTGAAGTAAAATCAAAGTTTCCCCTTTGGTGATCGGTAATTGGTAAACTTGCCGTGAAATCAATGTAGCCAAATATCATGTAGGTCGATTCAAGTGTATATCGGTGTGAAGAAGCTCAAAAGAAGAGTTTGGGAATAGGTTGTTGGAAGATCAAGAGATACAGGGCAGAGGAAGGTGAGGTTGTCAAGTAGATTATGAAGGTGTTAAGGATGAAACGAGCATTAGGAAGCCATGTTGTTGTGTGACATGACTTTTTGAGGAACCTTACTGCTTCTGGAGTCTGCCAAGTTCCATGGGTGCCCTGTGCTCTAACCCTCTCTTCCAGGAGTTTGAGCAGAGCAAATAATCTCCATATAATGTCGTCATGTATTCTGGGCTAACAGTACTTCTTCTGCTCCACTAGATGTCCTCAGTCTTCTTAATTAAAGACCAGAGTCATCCAACCAGCTTCCTGTGAGCCTAGCCTGTCATGGACACGCCTCCTGAGGGTGGGTCACCATACACCTTGAGCATTAGGAAGCCATGTTGTTGTGTGACATGTTGTTTTTGAGTCACTGACCTGGAACAAATAGAAAATTCTGACTTTTCATTGACATTTAATTCCTGCAGGCTTGTTTTCTCTCACAGATATTTTTTCCTACTGTGCTTACAAAAAAAAAGAAGACCCTTCTACTGTTTGTTTGTTTTTTTTAAGTTTTTTTTTTTAGTTTTAAATAAAATAGGACCCAGTTATTTTTTTTCCTGTCTGTGACCCACTGAGTGATTTCTCTAAATTTTCTGTTTTATTTTTTTTTATTTGTGCTAAATTTTGTGGAAATACAGAGCTTGGTATGAGAGGTGTGTGTGGGGGTGATGGGGGGGACTTTGACATCCTCGCCTCGGATGTTTGGGGACCCCCTTTCCTGGCACTGGTTGCATATCTGTTTCCATACCGAAGAAAAAAACAAAACCTTGGCTTGTTAGGCGCCGGAGCTCTTCCACTGATTATACAAAAGGTTCTTGTGATTGAAGTGGACTTGTGTTGTGTGGAAGTGGAGTCACCTACCTGAAAGACGCACTCCCCGGGGGGAGGGGAGAGAGCTCTAGAAGTGAGCGTCCTGGTGAAGAGGGTCGTGTTGTGGAACAGAAGATGCTTGGAGGTGTCAGCACATCAAGAGTGACAATTATGAGATGCCGGGAGGGGGGTGGAGCGCACTCAGAAAATAAAGATTTCAAGAGCAACTTTCTCATAAACTACAACCTGACAAATGTACTTATTTCATTTTCCCCGGGGAGCAGCGATCAGAGCCAAAGCAACCGACTTAGAGAAGAATTCCAGGCATGGCTATATAATACAAACAGTGCATCCAGAAAGTATTTACAACACTTCACTTTTTCCACATTCCAGCCTTATTCCAAAATGGATTAAATTCATTATTTTCCTCAAATTTCTACAAACAATCCCCCATAATGACAACGTGACAGAAGTTTGTTTGAGACCTTTGCAAGTTTATTAAAAATTGAAAAAACTAAAAAATCCCATGTACATAAGTATCACAGACTCCTCCCATGTACATAAGTATCACAGGCTCCTCCCATATACATAAGTATCACAGGCTCCTCCCATGTCCATAAGTATCACAGACTCCTCCCATGTACATAAGTATCACAGACTCCTCCCATATACATAAGTATCACAGGCTCCTCCCATATCCATAAGTATCACAGACTCCTCCCATGTACATAAGTATCACAGACTCCTCCCATATACATAAGTATCACAGGCTCCTCCCATGTACATAAGTATCACAGGCTCCTCCCATGTACATAAGTATCACAGGCTCCTCCCATGTACATAAGTATCACAGGCTCCTCCCATGTACATAGGTATCACAGACTCCCACCATGTACATAAGTATCACAGGCTCCTCCCATGTACATAAGTATCACAGACTCCTCCCATGTACATAAGTATCACAGGCTCCTCCCATGTACATAAGTATCACAGGCTCCTCCCATGTACATAAGTATCACCGGCTCCTCCCATGTACATAAGTATCACAGGCTCCTCCCCTGTACATAAGTATCACAGGCTCCTCCCACGTACATGAGTATCACAGGCTCCTCCCATGTACATAAGTATCACAGACTCCTCCCATGTACATAAGTATCACAGACTCCTCCCATGTACATAAGTATCACAGGCTCCTCCCACGTACATAAGTATCACAGGCTCCTCCCATGTACATAAGTATCACAGGCTCCTCCCATGTACATAAGTATCACAGACTCCCCCCATGTACATAAGTATCACAGGCTCCTCCCATGTACATAAGTATCACAGGCTCCTCCCATGTACATAAGTATCACAGGTTCCTCCCATGTACATAAGTATCACAGACTGCTCCCATGTACATAAGTATCACAGGCTCCTCCCATGTACATAAGTATCACAGGCTCCTCCCATGTACATAAGTATCACAGCCTTTGCTCAATACTTTGGTGAAGCTCCTTTGGCACCAATTACAGCCTCAAGTCTTGTTGAGTATGATGCTACAAGCTTGGCACACCTATTGTTGGACAGTTTCTCCCATTCTTCTTTGCAGGACCTCTCAAGCTCCATCAGGTTGGATGGGGAGTGTCGGTGCACAGCCATGTTCAGATCTCTTCAGAGATGTTCAATCGGGTTCAAGTCTGGTCTCTGGCTGGGCCACTCAAGGACAATCACAGAGTTGTCCACTCCTCCACTACACCCCTATTGTAACTCTACTACTACTCTATTGCACCACTACAACTCTATTGCACCACTACTACATTGCTACTGCACCACCAGGGTGGGATGCTGAGAGGGTGAGGGGGAACACACTGTTGACAATACAAAGTGATTGGGCGTCTATACAGCCACACTGATCATTATCATACATTTTAGAAAGCATTAAATTACATTATTAAAGTGTTTGTCACCCCAACACTTCATATTCCTGATATGTCTCTGCTGTCTCATGTACTGATCTTCTGTTCTCTTTGTATTACTTCCTTTGTGTGAAATCCCTGGTGTTCCTACCAGTCCCATTGCTTTCCTATTAAAAACTGACCACACTAAGCAGGAGAGCACACTGTGGTCAGTTCTCTAGCTATGTTGGGAACTTAGTGTAATCTCCTCCAATGATCAGACTTGTCCTGACATATGCCACCCCCCCCCCCCCCCCCCGCTGCACAGCCATTCATTGGGAAGATCAGTGTGCTGCTGCTCCTAAACCCCCCGGCTCTTATGCAGCTGAGAACAGAGGGAATGAGATCACTTCTAAAAAAGGGGAAAAAAAGGTATTTATAATGTTTCTTTTATGTATCTTTACACAAATGTTTTGCCTTTCATTTAATTTTTAAACTGAATGGGTTGTTTTACCAGGTGATCGTTTACAATCACTTCAAGTTCTTCTATGATAATGTTCGGTTCTTTACTTGCTAGAATGACTTTGCAGAAATCTGTTATTGGAACAAATCCTCGTCCTCCGTATTCCTGGGAGGACTTGTTGTGGAACAGACTGGCAGTCGCTCTCCATGTTCTCCAGTCAGGGGTTTTGAAGTCAAGCGGATAAGGTGTTCCAAGACAACAGAAATGAATGTCTCTTGTTATGAAGGATTGACTTCCTTTGCAAGTTCTTATTTGTTATATAAAAGGATTATTTGGGAGGTCTGACATGTCCATTGTCTGGAACTGAAGATTAAAATCCTCCGGTTTTGATGAAGGGGGCGGATCCTTGGAAACTGCGGCCATTTTTTTTAGGGATCTCTATGAGTACCGATTGATCTTCTTTCTAATCTTTAACTTTGTAACTCTTCAACTTTTTAACAACATAAACTTTCAAATCTTTCACAGTCAGCAGAGGTAGGTAGGTAGTACTTACCTTTTCCAAGTCTTCTGGCCGGTCATGTGATCCTCCTCTTCTATCAATCTTCTCTCTGTGGCGGGTCCTCTGCAGAGGGCATCACCCGGGACCGCTCTGGACCATCTGCCTGCCTCATTGCACTGTGTATGGATCCCCAAACTTACAGGATCCCCTCAGCCTTGCGGGTAGAATGAAGCTCAGCACCAGTGGTGGTGGGTACATTAGGGGGCATGGGCGCCGCCCCCTTTCTCCAGCCACTCCCCTCTGTGTACTATGGATAGATTCATGCCACCATAGACACCCTCTATTCAGGCGCCCAGCCCCTTTTCGGACGCTGGGCACCTGAATTCCCTAAGCCATAGGCTCTAATAGGCTTCAAAATAGGTGAACTGCCAGCGCAAAGCATTGCGCTGGCAGTTCACCCAGGTGGGTTGGCAAAGCAACTGAACCGCCTCTCAACCAATCAGGAGGCGCTTATCTAGTACCCGCCACCTGATTGACTGAAGGTACAGGCGCCGTGATTGGATGCCAATATAACTGAAGAATGGAAGGACAGAGAGCCATGGAGGACACAGGAGCTCGCCACCATCACCCACCACCAGGATGGGGTAAGTGTGTGCTGGTCAAACGGTGAGCGGGGTGGGGTGGTCACAAAGGCTACATATGATGGGCACACAGGCTACATATGATGGGCACACAGGCTACATATGATGGGCACACAGGCTACATATGATGGGCACGGAGGCTGCATATGATGGGCACAGTGGCTGCATTTGATGGGAAAGGTGGCTGCATTTGATGGGCACAGTGGCTGAATTTGATGGGCACAGTGGCAGCATTTGATGGGCACAGTGGCTGCACTTGATGGGCACAGTGGCTGCATTTGATGGGCACAGTGGCTGCATTTGATGGGAATGGTGGCTGCATTTGATGGGCACAGTGTCTGCATTTGATGGGCACAGTGTCTGCATTTGATGGGCACAGTGGCTGAATTTGATGGGCACAGTGAGGCTGCAATTGATGGGTTTTTTTCAAAATTTTTCTGTTTGTTTGCTCCCCCCCAAAAAAATTTGAGCACCAGCCGCCACTGCTCAGCACTGAGGACAGCTTGTGATGACATTTAAGTATTCCAGGGGACAGCTTCGGGATGAAGGTTGATGGTGAGTATTGCAGCCTAAGTTGCTTTTTTCATTTTTAACGCCTGCTGGGGATCTATTTTAACTATTTGCCACCCATGTACCCATGTGACACATATGTGTGGCTGCAAAGAGGGTGGGGTTTCAATGCCCGCATGCCGTTGTGCCAATCACAGCTGATCCCATGTAAACAAGTGCCGATTATCGGCATTTCCTGGCGCTGTCACTGTCTGAGAAAAGAAAAATCAATAACCGGATTTCCTATGACAGGGGACATTTTCACTGATTATCACTGCAGCCTATCAGTGCCCATCAGTGCAGCCCCATCAGTGCAGCCTATCAGTGCCCATCAGTGCAGCCTCATCAGTGCAGCCTATCAGTGCCTATTAGTGTAGCCACATCAGTGCAGCCTATCAGTGCCCATCAGTGCAGCATATCAGTGCCCATCAGTGCAACCTCACCACTTTAGCCTATCAGTGCCTATTAGTGTAGCCCCATCAGTGCAGCCTATCAGTGCCCATCAGTGCAACCTCACCACTTCAGCCTATCAGTGCCCATCAGTGCAACCTCATCACTTCAGCCTATCAGTGCCCATCAGTGCAACCTCATCACTTCAGCCTATCAGTGCCTATCAGTGCAACCTCATCACTTTAGCCTATCAGTGCCCATCAGTGCAACCTCATCACTTCAGCCTATCAGTGCCCATCAGTGCAACCTCATCACTTTAGCCTATCAGTGCCCATCAGTGCAACCTCATCACTTCAGCCTATCAGTGCCCATCAGTGCAACCTCATCACTTCAGCCTATCAGTGCCCATCAGTGCAACCTCATCACTTCAGCCTATCAGTGCAACCTCATCAGTGCCCATCAGTGCTGCCTATCGGTGCCCATCAGCAAAGAAGAAAAATTACTTATTTGCAAAATAGGTTGTTTTGTTTTTTTGTTTTTTATTTCAGTCTATTTTTGTTTGTTTAGCAAAAAAATTAAACCCCCAGAGGTGATTGAATCCCACCAAAAGAAATCTCTATTTGTGGGAAGAAAAGGATAAGAATGGAATTTGGATACATTGTTACATGACCGAGTAATTGTCATTCAAAGTGTGAGAGCGCTGAAAGCTGAAAATCGGCCTGGGCAGGAAGGGGGGTAAAAGTTTCCAATATTGAAGGGGTTAAAGGTGCGTTTTTTTTGTGTTCGCAGAAAGATTCCGCCGTGCAACAATCGTGGCAAAATCGCAAAGGCCCTTCGAGGTGCCATTTAGACTGAATGGAACCCGACGCGCATGTTGCGTTTGCCACGCGATTTGGAATTGCGCTGATTCTGCTAACAATTCCAAATTTGCCAAGTGGGGGGTGAATGGGGCCTTTAGATCTCCCGAGTAACACAGATCCTCATTATATGCACACAGTCTGCAACCTGAGAGAGGCAGGCTGAGGCACTGTGAAAAGCCTGCTGAATGTGCTGGCCATGGAGTATACAGATCTCAGGTTCTATGGAGCAGACTTTACGACGCTCACACAGCTGCAGTGTTTGCTGGATGACCTTATTCATTTGTGATTCGTTTTTATTTATTTTTTTTGCTTTTTATTGCCTTTTTTGTGTTTATTATTATTATTCTTTTTTATTATTGATTTGCGCTGATTTTAGCATTACGCCGGGAAATAACATTTTATCTTCCTTACAAACGTTTACTGTTCCTCGCCAGACGGGCGCCGGCGGCGAGGGGGGACTCATATTCTCCGCCAGCTCCAGCTGTGTTAGTTCAGGGCAAACAAGGGCCAATCACACCATTCAGGATCAGCACCTGCCGCTCACGCCGCGTGCAAACTTCCCAAATGGCGTCGCTTTTACCGCCCCCCCCCCCCCAGTCGCGAAATACCGGCAAAATATATTTACAGCGGGTAATAGAGACGCGTGAGATCGCACGGCGCACGGGCTGCAGATGGGAAGCTTAATTACCGAAGTCTTCTCGCCGCATTAATAGATAATTACAAACCTGGAAAAACAATGGCGCACACGTGTGCGTCTGGGGGGAGGATGACAAAACCGCCAGTGGAACGGGGAGCCTCCATGTGCAGATATTTGTTCCTATTCAGCGGTGAGTGAGGCTGCATTGACACTTGAGCGCAGCGTCTTTGAGCGCTTTTCCATCTTTTTTCAGGCGTTTTTGGCGCTTTTTTGCGCGTTTGTATGCAGCGTTTTTGGGCTTTGGCATTTTTTTTATTAGCCAATAGAGAAAACTAATATCTGTTGCATCATTTGTTGCTAAGGTATTTCAGGTTTTTTGGCTTTTCCATTTCTTCTTTTATTATTATTCATTTATTATGTTAGGGGCAACTCTTAAATAAGTTGCTTTAAGTTTATATTGCTTTGTCAAATTATTGCTTCTATAAGAATAATGACACGGAGTCATATTAGTCTGTGTCACAGTCCGGAGCAAGAGAGAACTGCACCCTTTTACTTCTTTCAAAGGCCTTTTATAGGCAGCTCTACAAGCAGTAATCTTATCGGCATTACCAAATGAGGTTAAGGTACAAAGAGTTTCTTATCAGCGAACATGTAATGATTATTCAGCAGTTCCAAATTCCATCTAGATACAGATTGATACGTACACAGAAGAGAAAAAGCACAAACAATTTAAATAGAACAATTGATACGTACACAATTTAAGTGGAACTCTAAGTCATTATTTCAACCCTATCAATTTCCCCCTTTGACATCATCCTCTCCCTCCCCCTGGGTCCTCATGAATAAGTTCTAGTCAGTTTTTCCCCAGAGTCCTTTCCCTGACCGCGAGTTGTCAGAGGGGTAGAACCCATCCCCCTAGGTATTACCAACATCTTAAAATTCAAGAAGAGGAGTTTTATAGGAGTAGGGTGATGTCAATACACATTTATCGGTATGCCCTGTCTATTCTCCTAATTTTCCTATTTATTTTCCTGTATACACATATATTTGTGATTGTAAGTGATATTAATATTAGAATAATAATTACCATTGGACTTAACAACCAGTGAAAGGTATTGGTTGCTGTAGAAGACATTCCACTAAATATATCCCACCAATGTGGTGCAGTATCCTCTTGTATCTGTGAGGAAAGATGTACTAGTCTACCTTTGTCAATAATTGCGGATACAAGGTTATTCTGTAGGGTATGTTCTAGTGTTAATTACCTACATTATAATCCTTATTCATCTCATATCCTGAATCATTTGCTACTTTAGGATCATCTATAGCCCATTCGAAAGTTGTTGTTTCCTCTACTTCAAGTACATTAATACCAGGAGTCCATGCATATATTTGTAAAACAACAATCTTCAACAAAAAATATGTAAGTAGATATTTCATCATGTTGTTTTCTCGGGTTGTTTCTTGCAATGTGATGCGTGTATCCAGGTAGGTTTTCCTTCCAGCTTTACTGAGGTGGCTGTGGTCAAGAGTACTTGGTAAGGACCTTCAAACCTGGGTTCCAATGTCTTTCTGGTGTGTTTCTTTACATATACATAATCCCCTGGTAGCAGCGTATGTGTACCTGTTATTGAATTAGGGTCTGGAAGAGAAGAATACACACTTTTGTGGATCTTAGTTAGACGTTGTTGTAATTGTATCACATATGCAGTCAAACTATCACATTGCAATTGCATACTCTGTGGAAAGTATAAACCTAATCTAGGTGCATTCCCAAAAAGTATTTCGTATGGGGATAATCCTGTTTTTCCTGTTGGAGTGTACCTTATAGAGAATAAAGCCAGAGGCAAGGCTTGTTTAACTCTTGCATGGCTTTTTGTATTTTTAGCTTTATTGTCCCATTTACTCTCTCCACTGATCCTGAACTCTGTGGGTGGTAAGGGGTGTGAAAACTTTGTTGAACCCCTAACATGGTCATCACATTCTGCATGATTTCTCCTGTAAAGTGTGTTCCCCCTATCTGATTCTATGGTTTCAGGAAGACCAAACCTAGGTATTAACTCAGTGATCAGTTTCTTAGCTGTGGCTTTAGCTGTAGCTGATTTTACTGGATAACTTTCGGGCCAACCTGAGAATAAATCGATACACACAAGGACAAATTCAAAGGGGCCGCTCTTAGGCATTTGTATGTAGTCAATTTGCAGTCTCTGGAAGGGGTATTGGGCCCGGACCTGGTGTTTTCGTGGGGTTTTCACTTTCTGTCCTGGGTTATTCAGGAGACAGATTTGGCAGGCTGCACAGTAGTTTCTTGCAGTGCTACTGAATCCAGGGGCGAGCCATCCTTGGTTCACAATCCTATACATGGAATTGGAACTAACGTGTGTGGGTAGGTGAACTGCCGCTGCAATTGCTGGGTACAGAGAGGCAGGTAGGCATACTTTGCCTCCTTCCCCCCATACATTGTCAAGGTCTGGTGCTGCTCCCATTCTGACCCACTTATCTTTCTCGCTCTCCCCTGCTTGCTCCGGTGATTTACTCAGCAGCTGCCATGTTGGTTCTGGAATACTCACCTCTACCGCTGCTAAGGTCTCAGGGCTTCCTTCCCCTAGAGCTGCCTGTTTTGCAGTCAAATCTGCAAATGCATTTCCTTTTGCCTCAATTGTTTTTGCGCTCGTGTGTGCCGCTATCTTCATGATGGCCACTCGTTTAACCTTTTGAAGATTGTTCAGGACTCTCTTAATCCCTTCTCCATGTTTTACAGGTGTACCTGCTGCTGTCAGATACCCTCTAGCCCTCCATATGTGGCCATAATCGTGCGCTACACCATAAGCGTAGGCAGAGTCAGTGTAAATATTCCCTTCTCGTCCTTTTAAGTATTCTAGGGCTTGTTCTAAAGCTTTTAATTCTGCTTCCTGTGCTGACATGTGGGCTGGTAAGGGCTGTGCTTCAATCACCCGGGTATCAGTCACTACAGCATATCCTGTGTGATATTCACCTTTGTCATCAGCAAACCTGCTACCATCTATATACAAGGTGTACTCAGCGTTTAAAATTGGTGTATCTGTAACATGTGGGAATCCCATTGTCTCCTGTTCCATGAGCTGAAAACAATCGTGTTCATCTACTTCTTTAAACAAAAGAGTGTCAGTGTCCTCATTTCTTTTCTCACTAGTACTAATAGTACTATCACTCCCCCTTGCCAAATCTGGTGACTGAAGAGGCAAAAAGGTGGCCAAATTTAAGGTTGTACAGCGCTGAAAAGTGACATTTGGAGGTAAGAGTAAAGTACACTGTAACCTTAATTGCCTAGCCATTGAAATGTGTTTGGGCTGTACCTGAGACAAGATTGCATGTATGTCATGCGTGGTATGCACTACAACTGGATTGTCTAGAACAATCTCTGATGACTTATCTATGATAATTGACACTGCAGCTACCGCCCGTACACAAGACGGTGAACCTCTGGACACTGGATCTAACGCTGCAGAAAAGTAAGCGACTGGTCTTTGTTTTACATGTGCCTGTGTCAGAACACCTGTGGCGTGTCCAGTGATCTCAGCAACGTACAGGTTAAATATCTTGGTGTAATCTGGTATACCAATAGCCGGGGCAGAAATCAACAACTTTTTCAAAGTGACAAACGACTCATAAGCTACTTCTGTAAGCATATACGGTACAATTTTCAAACAATCGTATAATGGCTGCATCAAAGCGCTATCATGTGGTATCCATTGTCTACAATATGACACAATACCTAAAAACATACGCAATTGTTTGAAATTCCGTCGGGGTAACATTCCCTTTATCACTTGAACCCTCTCCTCAGTGAGATGTCTCGTACCCTGTGATATACAATGTCCCAAAAAGATAACTTTTTCCTGACACACTTGCAACTTTTTCTTATTAACCTTACAACCCTTTTCTGCCAAAAATCGCAACAAATTAAGGGTGGTGTGCAAGCTTTCAGTCTTTCACTTATCTGTGGAATTAATCCTTCCATAAACTGTCTATTGAAGGCTCGGATCGTGACTGGCAGAGCCAAATCCAATCCCTCATCTGCCATCATACTTTCCATAGATAAGTAAAATTCTGATACAGTCTGTCCTGGCATTTGTTTCATGGGTGATATTGACCCCCTCTCCTGTTGTTTTGCCTGACAGAAAGCTTCTAATCTAGCAATAAAAGGGGCCCTTGAGTCTATGTGTCTGACGTGCCCTGTCTCCAGATTGCCATCCCCCTCAGCTCGGTCTGCAGGTCAGTCATAAACTGGTTAAACAGGGTCAGAGTCATTTTATGTCTGCATAAATCCTCCCCATCCTGCCAGGTTGCTTCATGTGTATTCATTAACTGTGTCACAAATCTACAGAAAGCAGCTGGCTTTGCTATAATGCATGTATCAGTGCGTACGGGAGCTACAGTTTCTGGATGAGGTTTTTGTGCCCCACAATGCTGACAAACCCATCCTCTCCCCTCAAGTACAGGATATATCTTGTGTGGTTTGCGTTCTACGTCAGTGTATGGGGGTGGGATGGCTGAGCTGGGAGCCTCGACATTTTTTGTTCTTCTATCTTTCATATCCCAACCATCACAATCTGGATTATATTTCCACCCCTCTTCTTTTGCTCTATTTGAAACCTTAATTAAGCATTGAACCTGACTCATCCATTGCTTCTCTAACACCTCTCCTTGTCTGTCCCTTTTTATTGCACTTTTTTTTCACTATTTTTTCACTATTTCACTCCATACATCCGGGTCTAAACCCGCTGCTCCTTTCACCTTAAATTTACGAAAGACATCCTTTAAGTCCTATGCTTCATCTTTCCCACAGATGTTTTTAATTATCTGTGGCACCGTATAGTGCGCCACAATTCCCTGACGGGGTTTTGTGTTCCTCTGGCCCATTCTAACAGTCCTGTCTAGGTAGCGTGTGGGACACTTAGTGTACAATATAATGCGGCTACAACATATACAAGAATGAATAATTACTTTATATGCTAGCCCAATAACAAACCAGCTAAGTTACACTAGTTCCTCGTTGCCTTCCTCCTAGGGTGCTAGAATACTAAAAACCTCTCCGGAATGAGATTTCTGAAATCGAATTACTTTATATGCTAGCCCAATAACAAATAATTACTTTATATGCTAGCCCAATAACAAACCAGAATGCGGCTACAACATATACAAAAATGCGGCTACAACATATACAAGCATTCCTTTAAGTGGCCAGGTATCCGACTAGATCTCCGGACTTTATGGAGACCTTATTCCCTCCCCGTATCTGGGATCCCTCTCATGCACTCTTATCCCTGCTTTATGGAGCAGACAGGGCTTATACTCTCAACCCGTCTATGGTTTATGAGTTAGATGTGAGGTTAAGCATAAGCGTCAGACCCCCAAAGTCCTCTTGCGAGGTAAGGGCGCATTCCGTTGCTTAGTTCGGCAATCCCCTTCTAACTCATACCATCCTTGACAAGGCTCATTCACTTTCTCAACAAGACAGACAAGACAGACAACAAATAAACAAATAATCCCAGCAATATAAACCAAAATATGCAGTAATTCTAGACTCACCACTACAGAGGCTGGTGTTTTAAAACCAGGAGAACCGTAACTGACAGAACGGATAGGCACAAATCAGGGGAGCACAGAATATAAGAAAAATAAAGCTTTTTCTTACCTGGCCAGGTTTTTGATCTGTGGTTCCCGGAATGCCTGTCCTTTCGTTCCGTCAGCGTAGCTCAGCCACCTCTTGTAGCAACTTGGTGAGTCCCTGTTATGGGCGCCAAAATGTTAGGGGCAACTCTTAAATAAGTTGCTTTAAGTTTATATTGCTTTGTCAAATTATTGCTTCTATAAGAATAATGACACGGAGTCAGATTAGTCTGTGTCACAGTCCGGAGCAAGAGAGAACTGCACCCTTTTACTTCTTTCAAAGGCCTTTTATAGGCAGCTCTACAAGCAGTAATCTTATCGGCATTACCAAATGAGGTTAAGGTACAAAGAGTTTCTTATCAGCGAACATGTAATGATTATTCAGCAGTTCCAAATTCCATCTAGATACAGATTGATACGTACACAGAAGAGAAAAAGCACAAACAATTTAAATAGAACAATTGATACGTACACAGGTAAGAAAGGAGCACAAACAATTTAAATAGAACAATTGATACGTACACAATTTAAGTGGAACTCTAAGTCATTATTTCAACCCTATCAATTATAATGTTTTTTTTTGTTAGGTTAAGGGGTTCCAGTTCAGTTTAGGTTAGGGTTGGGGTTAGGTTTATTTATTATTATTTTATTTATTTTTTATTCTATTTTATTTATTATTATACGAATAATAATGTATAAATATGTGTAAAATAAATACACAAATAAATACAAATCATAAATAAAAAACAAATAAATTCAAAAAAATGAATACTAAGTAACAATAAATAAATAATTAACCCTTAACTTCAACCCTTACCTCTTAAGAAATAAAATATTAATAAATAACTAAACACCCTAACACTAACACAAAAACAATATTATTATTACTAATGTATTTTTTTGTATGAGTTTAGGTGTTATTTTATTATTATTATTATTATTATTAATAGTATTATTATTAATAATAATAATGACATATTAAATATTTTTTAAGGTGAATTATTATTTATTAATGTATTATTACATATTATTCATTTATTTTACTTATTTATGATGATGATGATTTGTATTCCCATAGATATGTATGGAAACGCACCATTCCTGTGTTTTTGTTTGTTTCTGCATGCGATTTTACACGATTAGAGTTAAAGTTAAGGTTAGAGTTAGGGTTAGAGCTAGGGTTAGGGTTAGAGTTAGGGTTAGAATTAGGATTAGAGTTAGAATTAGGGTTAGGGTTAGAGTTAGGGTTAGAATTAGGGTTAGGGTTAGAGTTAGGGTTAGGGTTAGGGTTAGAGTTAGGGTTAGAATTAGGGTTAGGGTTAGAGTTAGGGTTAGAGTTAGGGTTAGGGTTTGAGTTAGGGTTAGGGTTAGGGTTAGAGTTAGGGTTAGAGTTAGGGTTAGAGTTAGGGTTAGGGTTAGGGTTAGAGTTAGGGTTAGGGTTAGAGTTAGGGTTAGGGTTAGAGTTAGAGTTAGAGTTAGGGTTAGAGTTAGGGTTAGGGTTAGGGTTAGAGTTAGGGTTAGGGTTAGAGTTAGGGTTAGAGTTAGAGTTAAGGTTAGAGTTAGGGTTAGAGTTAGGGTTAGGGTTAGGGTTAGGGTTAGAGTTAGGGTTAGGGTTAGAGTTAGGGTTAGAGTTAGGGTTAGAGTTAGGGTTAGAGTTTGGGTTAGAGTTAGGCTACTTGCACACTGGGGTGGGGGGGCGTTAGCGGTAAAGAGTCTCTAATTTTAATGGTGCTTTACCGCTTTTATAGCGGTGCTTTTCGGCTGCTAGTGGGGTGCTTTTAACCCCCACTAGCGGCCAAATAAAGGGTTAAAAGCGCCCGCCAAGCGCCACTGCCAAAGCGGTTTGCAGGCACTTCGGCAGCAGTGCCCATTGATTTCAATGGCAGGGGCGGTGGAGGAGCACTGTATACACTGCTCCCGAACTGCCTAAAAGATGCTGCTTGGAGGACTTTTTCTAACTTCCTGCAAGCGCACCGCTCCAGTAAGAAAGCACTCGGGCTTTCACACTGGGGCTGCAGGGGAGGTGTTTTTCAGGCGCTTTACAGGTGCTATTTTTAGCCCTTTAGCGCCTGAAAAATGCCTCAGTGTAAAAGGGGTCTTAAAGTTAGAGTTAAGGTTAGAGTAAGAGTTATAATTAAGGTTAGAGTTAGGGTTAGAGTTAGATTTAGGGTTAGGCTTAGGGCTAGAGTTAGAGTTAGGGTCAGAGTTCGGGTTAGGGCGAGTGTGAGAGTTAGAGTTAGGTTTAAGGTTGGGTTAAGGCTAGGGTTAGGGTTAGAGTTAGGGTTAGTGTTAGAGTTAAGGTTTTGCTTAGAGTTAAGGTTGGGTTAGGGTTAGGGTTGGAGTTAGGGTTAGGGTCAGAGTTCGGGTTAGGGCGAGTGTGAGAGTTAGAGTTAGGTTTAAGGTTTTGGTTAGAGTTAAGGTTGGGTTAGGGTTAGGGTTAGGGTTAAGGTTTTGGTTAGAGTTAAGGTTAGTTTAAGGGTTGGGGTTAGGGTTAGGGTTAAAGTTAGAGTTAGGGTTAAGGTTTTGCTTAGAGTTAAGGTTTGGTTAGGGTTGGAGTTAGGGTTAGGGTTAAAGTTAGGGTTAAGGTTTTGGTTAGACTTAAGGTTAGAGTTAGGGTTGGAGTTAGGGTTAGAGTTAGAGTTAGGGTTAAGGTTTTGGTTAGAGTTAGGGTTAGAGTTAGGGTTGGAGTTAGGGTTAGGGTTAGAGTTAGAGTTAAGGTTAAGGTTTTGGTTAGAGTTAGGTTAGAGTTAGGTAATGGTCAGTGACGTCCCGTCCACTAGAGGCGCAGGGGCGCCTTCTCCTCCCAATCCATGCGACCGGCCCCTAATCTCCATGTGGGCGCCGGACGCATGGGTTTCAATGTGTTTTTTTGTTTTTTTTTGAAGCACTTGATTGTAGCGATATATCGAATTATAGTGGGTAGATAATTAATTAGTAGTTATTATAATCTTGATGTAAGTATTCTTTACGCAGCAACCCAATTCTTCCAGAGAGATGCACTTATTGACTTCCAACACAGAACAAAGTCCAAAGGCCACAGATGACAAAAATCCAACAGAGTAAATATAACTCAGAGTCCCATTTTTCCTAGACCTGCGCCTTCATAATCACACACAGACAAGACTGACTGAATGCCAGCTTGAATGTCCTCTCAAGTACTGGTCAGACACTGGGGGGGGGGGGGTTCTGCTAGGTCAACCAAAGGTATCCCTAGGTATCCAATGAATACCCCCTCAAGTCTAATTACCATCAATAAATACTTCTTCTATGGTCCTACATCATCCTTAAGTATGTAAACAATGTACCCTTTGAAATGTTCAATTAGGTTAACAGGCCATACCTCACACACCTAGGTAGACTTGCATAAGACTAACACATCAAAGGGTCTTCAGCTGTCCCTTTGATATGTTAAAATTCAGTTGGCTTGGACAACTCTACTGAATTTCTGGTCAATATGGTACTTTATACAATATCCTACATAAATCGGCCAACATATTACAACAGTGATTAGATCCTGAGGCTCTAAATGGCTTCAAATAGGGTGGGCTCAGGGTGCAAAGCACTGCGCCCCAAGCCCACCCACTTGTGTGACAATAGCAAATTAATATTTGCTAATGTCTTCCTGCTTCTCCTCCAGGGCCAACCAGGAAGCAGGTCTTTAGACCCGATTGGCCGGGAGGAGAAGCAACGGCCCCGGCGGCAGCAGAGCCGTATTTAACACAGGGCAAAAGGGGCATCTGCCCCGGGCCCAGTCATTGTTGTGGGGCCCAAAGCAGCTGCCCCTTGAGCCACCACTGCCCACAAATAGTTGATTAGTAAATTCGGGAGGGCCCAAGAAAACGTTTGCCCAAGGTCCATTCAATATTAAAGATGGCCCTGGGCGGCAGCAACAGCCTCTTCCAGGAGCCCAGATTCAGCAGTGCACCACCACCTCGTTCACCTCCCCGCAGTATAAGGTAAGGATTGTGCGCGTGCGTGGGGGGGTGTCGGTAGTTCGAGTGGATTGAGAGCCCTGGGGGGGTGGCTTTAGTGCCAGTGGATCGAGAGCCGTATGTGGGGGGGGGGGATGGGGTGTGAGTGAGGGGGCCCAGGTCTGTTTGCCGCCCCCCCCAAAATATTGACCACCAGCCGCCACTGGTTGTGATATACAAGCCAAAGGATTTTATGCTATTGGAAGCATTCTGTCTTCTATCTTTCTATACACTATCAATAAGAGGATGTTTGGCAGAGAACCCTTATGAGATTACTGGTCCCCTGAAAGTGAGGGTTTGAAGCCACCTTCAGATGATCGGTTATTGGATGTTTGTCCTGAGCTTTTATGAGCTGTCTAGACATAGAGGGTCATATTGGGTGGGTAAGCGTGCAATCTCTCCATTTTTGGTGACGGTTTACACAAGGAGGTTATTTATTTGGTGGTGGAACTTCACGTGTTCAGCTTACACTCAAGAGGATAATCTTTCTTCTTTTCTTGAAGATTCTTTATGGACTCACAATTAAAAATTATTTTTTATTATTTTTTTATTTAAATGTTTCACAGTCAAGGTTCTTATTTTAACGCAGCTCTGTATTTGATGAAACACCAATGGTGTGGCAGCGTCTTCAGGATGTTGTTTGACCTTGCAGAGTTTGACAGGCAAGTAGCTAGGCTGTGTGAAGAGATCGGCAGGCAAGCGGCTGGTTCTGCAGAGATCGTCAGGGAAGCAGCTGGGAAGCGATGCCGGAACTGTCAGGCTGTACAATGTGGAGTGCAAGCTGTCTTGTGTGGTGGCTTTCGGTAGTCACTCTTTGCCCCCTATGTAGTGACGTCACTACAACAACCCTCGAAGTACCTACTACTGTACAGTCTGACAGTTCCGGCATCTCTTCCCAGCTGCTTCCCTGATAAACTCTGCAGAACCAGCCACTTACCTGACGATCTCTGCACACAACCTAGCTGCTTGCCTGCTGAACCCAGCATGGTCAAACAACACCCTGAAGACACTGGCACACCATTGATATTCCTTTTCAACACCAGATGCATTGAGTTTATTATTTTTATGGTAGACTCTTTATTATAAGGCCTACATTTCAGTGGCGGCTGGTGAAGTTTTAGGATGGGGGGCGCCAAACCCCTCCCTTCCCTTTTGACCCCTCCCAATTCTAATAAGCACCACCCCTTATAGAATCCACCTACTCCGCCCCCTGTATTCCACTTGCTTCCACCCATAGTGTTAGGAGAATACAGCTCAGCATCACAGGACAGAGTATACAGCTCAGCATCACTGGACATAGTATACAGCCCCAGAATCACAGGACAGAGTATACAGCCCAGCATTACAGATAGGGTATATAGGTCAGCATTACAAATACACGGTATATAGGTCAGTATTACTGCTAGGATATATAGCGCAGCATTACAGATAGGGTATATAGTTCAGCATTACAGATAGGGTATATAGATCAGCATTACAGATTTACAGATAGGCTATATAGGACTGACAGCACTGCTCATCCCCCCCTCCCCGGCGCAGGGCTTGCGGAACCGACAGCATCCCCCTGGGCTGTTGTTTCCTCTCCTCCTGTGTCTCCTCCAGTGTGGGCAGCAGGCAGCAGCGGTAGCGACGGCAGTGGAGGTGTCCGCTCCTCCTGCTTCCTCCTCTCTGTGTCTCCTCTTCCACCAAAGCGCTGGGCATCCAATAGGATCTCCTGCGCTTTGGCCAATCGAGAAACAGGTCTCAGGCCTCCTAATTGGCGGGGAGGCACTGTAGTGTGAAAATAGTGAAAATACATTTGCTATGGTCACACAATTGGGTGGGATCAGGGCGCACTCTCTGCGCCCCGAGCCCACCCTTTTTTTGAAGCCGATTAGAGGCTCCGGCTCTAATCACGTGCTTCTAAAAAAAAAAAAAAAAAAAAAACCACCCCGCCCACCCCTGCCATAGAAATCCATGCACCTGGCATCCTAAAAGGGGCCGAGCGCATGGATAGGGGGCGGCGGCAGGGATATGGGCGGCGGTGCCCTTGCACCCACAATGCACGCCCACAGGCCGCCACTGCTACATTTAGATGGTTGCTCCCTTTGTTCTCCACTCTCTATCTGTGCATTAGGTTACTCAGGACCTGTTTTCAAGGAGCAGCACCATCTTTACCCCGCTCTGACACCCCCACATCCAGGAGCCACAGGCAACGCCGTAGTCCATTTGTTTTCTTCTGTTTTTCGAGCCACCAGCTTGGTCCACCTCCCCAGGGATTGGCTGCAGCACAATAAATATTCAGGCTGCTTATTTGCTTTACTCAACCTTCTATGTACCAGAAATCCCTAGAAGTCAGGGGAGAGCAATCAAATCCGCAGTCTGTGAAATCTAGAACAGCCAAAAGAAATCAACAACTTCTTCACTGATTGCAGAGGAGCCATGAAGACTTAAATTTGCTTTGCATGCTAGCAACCTATATAGGAGGGTGCTACACCTACACCTAGTACAGGGCATCGTGTTTTCACTTGCCGCAAAGGAGGGACTAAAGGTGAGGTGTACATAAACTGTTTGCTTTTCCTCACATTCCATCTAGAAGCCCTAAACAAAAGGCCTTTAGTATATAAATGGAGAGAACCGCGCTAACAAAAAATACAGATAAGCAGCAGCATATAGTGCGATTACACCAAAATCTAGAGTCCTGTAAAAAGCTGCGCTAAAAAGTTAAATAATAGTCTATGCAAATAACATCAAAAGGGGATTTTTCAAATCCTTTCAGGATAAAAACACCACCACCGTGCACTTCTAAACAGTAGTGACAATCCACCGTAGTAGTTGAGCCTGCTTACCAGATGGCAAGCATAAAAGGGCAAGTGGCTTTAGCCCAGCCAAGGCCTTTTAGCTTGCTGGCGCTCCCGGTGTTCCTATGGGGGGGGTAAATCTCCAGGCTCACTTGTGTTGTCCTCGTATCACCATATAGCACGGGAAACCCGGATGACCCAGAAGGAAGAAGAACTCGCCATAGTATAAAATCCTCCAAATATTTATTAAAAAACATGTAGTCACTTACATATTAAGTTAGCAAGGTTGCATTTACGAAAAAAGCCGGCCGGCAAGCAAACAAATGGAGCCCGTTCTCTCACTCCGAAAGCGTGGTGACGTCAATGCGTACCTTCTTGACGTCACCACGCTTTCGGAGTGAGAGAACGGGCTCCGTTTGTTTGCTTGCCGGCCGGCTTTTTTCGTATATGTAACCTTGCTAACTTAATATGTAAGTGACTACATGTTTTTTAATAAATATTTGGAGGATTTTATACTATGGCGAGTTCTTCTGGGTCATCCGGGTTTCCCGTGCTATATGGTGATACGAGGACAACACAAGTGAGCCTGGAGATTTACCCCCCCCCAAAGGAACACCGGGAGCGCCAGCAAGCTAAAAGGCCTTGGCTGGGCTAAAGCCACTTGCCCTTTTATGCTTGCCATCTGGTACTACGGTGGATTGTCACTACTGTTTAGAAGTGCACGGTGGTGGTGTTTTTATCCTGAAAGGATTTGAAAAATCCCCTTTTGATGTTATTTGCATAGACTATTATTTAACTTTTTAGCGCAGCTTTTTAAAAGGCTTTTAGCCTTGGCCCGGAGTTCCGCTTTACATAAAATCCAGGTAGCGATCGTCAAAGCTCCGGTACTCATCTGCAATTCCAATGAAGAATTCTCAGCGATCTCTGCCAAGGATTCTTTCGCTCCATTGTTGCCATTTTTTTATCAAACAAAGGTGATCCCTTATCGACCCGGCTCCTCTTTGTGCTCGACGCGCTCCTTGGAGGCTCTCTCCAACAGGCGGGAACTCTTTTGTTCCAGTTTCCACTCGGAGTGCTTAAGCAGGTACGCTAAGAGCAGATTAATCCGGAGAAATATTTCAGGAGTTCATTCAGCTTAGCGCTCCTTTTTAAGCAAGTTCAGGGAGATAAAACAACGGAGGAATTTAGCCAGAATCCCTTGGCCCCGACGTCTGCCTGGAAACCGGAGAGACAAGAGAAGATTGTGTGTGATAATAAAAATACACAATGCATGACCCCCTCGGGGGTGGGGGGTGGGGACGCCACGGAGGAAAGAAAAAATTCATAGAAAATATAATACTCAGTACTTATGTGCGTTATCACTCGCTACAGTCGCCGAGGACCTGCGACCCGGGTGATGTGTCCAACAAAAACCCCTCCAGAAGAGAAGTCCATTTCCAGAGTCATCCTTAATCCCTTAATATACAGGATTTTGCATTTCTGATGTGGCTAAATCCTTTTGGAAAATGAAGAATGTATTTGTTACTTTGTATTTATTTTTTTTGTATATATATATACACATACACATTGTTGCAATTGGAGATAAAATAAATTATTTTTTTTTGGCACTGAAATGAAAAAAGAGAAGAAAGTCTTCCGTGGCAGACATAGACACCCGGACTTGGTTCAGCTAAACTCTCTCAATCAACATTGACGATTTTTGAATCCTTACGCTGCTAGCATTAGTAAATGGATAGGAAGGTATATCATATTTACTTAGGCATGGCGGAAGAAAAAAAAACTCTACACGCGATCGGAATTTCCGACAACAAATGTTCGTTGCGAGCTTTGTTGTTGGGAAAAAATCGACCGACCGCGTGTGGGCCCCATCGGACATTTGCTGTCGGAATTTCCGTCACACAAAATTTGGGAGCTGGATCTCAAATTATCCGACGACAAAATCCGTTTGCGCAAATTCCGGTCGTGTGTACACAATTCCGACGCACAAAGTTCCACGCATGCTCGGAATCAAGCAGAAGGAGCCACACTGGCTATTGAACGTCATTTTTCTCAGCTCGTCGTACGTGTTGTACGTCACCGCGTTCTTGACGTTCAGAATTTCCGTCAACATTTGTG